>NC_060908.1:4737500-5017500 GCF_014805685.1 Silurus meridionalis
CCGTGGATCTCTCGGTATCTCTTTCTTTCGCGCGCACGCACACGCGCGCACACACTCGCTCGCTCTCTCTCTCGCGCGCACACACTCGCTCGCTCTCTTTCTATCGCGCGCGCGCGCACGCACTCTCTCTCTCTCCCTCTCTCTGTCTCTCTCACACACACACACACACACACACACTCTCTCTTCCTCGCGCTCGGTTTATTGTTCCTAACCGAGACAGCTCAATAAAACGTGTCACTGGGATTATGGGGAAACTTGTGCGACTTGGCGACGGACAATAATCAGACCATCGGATGGATTTTGTGCTCGGAGAAGAAACGAGAGAAAGGAAGGAAGGAAGGAAGGAAAAAACACACACACAGAGACACACACACACACAAAACACGCCGTGTTCTGGATTACAGCAGCGCGTGAGATTACTGTAGGATTTGTATGATCGAAACAATCAAGCGGGAAAAAGAAGAGGAGGAAGAAGAAGATCGAGAAGGAGGAGAGCAAGAAGAAGGAGAAGAAGAGGAGGAAATCTGGCATGGCCACGGCGCGTCGTGTCTCCCGGTTCGGGTTAAAGAAGCACGGCTACACGCCACATCTCGGCCGACAATGATCCGGTTTCACGGTGGAAAGCGGCCCGGTGTTTACGGACACATCCGGATCGGCGAAACAAAGAATCGATTTGCATGAGGACAGGATCCTCCGTTACACACACACACGCACACGCACACGCGCGCGCGCGCACACACACACCTTCATCACGCCTTTTCCTGAAAGCAATCAGGTTTATAAACAGGGATCCTGTTTGATTATTTTTTTGTTTTGTTTGAAAACGGAACCCTTTTTTTCGGCACCGTGGGCTCGATCCTAATACCGATCGATCGAGGATTTCGACATGCCCTTCTCTGAGGAAGCCATCGGCGGACCACTATGACTACAGCGGCGAATTGGGTGGCGAACGGGGCAAGCCTCGAAGACTGCCATTCCAACCTTTTCTCTTTGGTACGGTGGGATTATTGTATAGTTTCTGCCTAATTTTTTTCATTTAAAACAATCACTAGTAATAGATGAATCCCATAGTAGTGAACAGAGTATGATGAGTGTGCAAGGGCTCGAGGTGAAAGGGAGCATGCATAGGATTGGGATGCAGCCTTGTTCTAGTGTACAAAGGTGAAGCAGATCTTTTTTTTCTCTCTCTTTTGTTTTTCTCTTTTTCTTCATCTGGTAGTAGACAATCGATGATGAAAATGATCAATCAGACAAGAATCTCATAGATTGATAGGTCTCCTATATTGTGTGTTTCATTTATTGCTTCCTGACCAATTGTCCAATCTAAACTTGACTCCCATTGAGTTATATATATATATATATATATATATATATATATATATATATATATATATATACATACATAAATATTATGAAAAAGAACACATGATGGGATGACAAGCCAAATTCCCTTACACCATAGAAATCAGGACTCTTGCCCATCCTCCTTAAGGAAACTTGTCTCATGTCTCAAGATGTCATGTCATGTCTCTGCACACTTCATTTCGTCCGCTCTCGATTTTTTTATTTATGCATATCAAGCTCTGGGAATTGCATCATCACAACGATCGATATCATCCATCCATCCATCCATGTATTGTATTAGAGCACCGATGCACCCCGATGTGTCATGTTTTTTTTTTTTATCAGAGCTGCAGTGGATTAAAGAGGATTTAAGAGACGTTCTGACGTTCTGAAATCTACTCTTTATTGAGTCAGCATTAGGAAAAATGACGTACGATTTTATGAAGAACAAAAACACCATTTCCAGTCTGTGATCAGAAGCGGTTACACGCCAAACGTTTTGGTCATGATTAGAAGCTCTTACGGTCTTGCAATACATTTTTTTCACCCCAAGATGTATGGGATGGCCCAGTTTATTTTCTTAAAACTCCCTGTGAAGTTGAAATACTCAGCGTTTGAGGAAACATGAGAGCTTTAGCCAGTGTCTGACCTTTTCTTCTTGCTTTTTTTTTTTTTGCTTCTGTCGATTGTGCCTTGTGTGTATTATGTGCGTTACTTACTCCAAGTAGCCAGATTCTCCAGATACCCGAGATAACGTTTGGATGCTGAAATGAGAGTTTTTATCACGTGAACCCAAAAGGATATAAAATAACAACCCCAATATTTCATTCACTTGTTGAAATAGGAAGAAACGGGGGCACTAAGATGAACAGTTCTTGGCTACAGAATGCATAAAATAAAACAGAAATTAGTGGTCGGAAATACACAGACTGAGGCGTTCATAGGAACCTTCGGCTGTCCGGAAGAGAACGGACGTAAATCGGAACACATGGAAAATTCCGAGAGCGGACAGGAAAACACGATGGCTGAGTCTTAAAAAACAGAGCCCTGGTTTAAGCTTGAAGAATGTTGTCCAGCTCCTGAGCTATTTTCTTCTGCGTTTAGGAAGGGAAGAAAAAATCCGAGTGAGGAAATGAGAGAGAGAGAGAGAGAGAGAGAGAGTGAGTGGGAGCTGGGGAATCTGTTTTCGCTTTAGGAAAGTATTATGTGTGATATGTATTTCCTGAACTCAGGCCCGGGCCCAGTTTAAAAGGAGCTGTCTCTCTCTCTCTCTCTCTCTCTCTCTCTCTCTCTCTCTCTCGCGCTCTGCCCTGACTCATGTTGTAGTCACCACCGAAATATGAAGTGCGGGTGGAAAAATTACGAGGCCGAAAAAAACGTACACATGTGTTTACAGGCTTCTGAAGACGGGTTCTATGCTTCGAAACGTCCACCTTCCCCATCCCCCCCCCCCGTTTGTTTACATTGCAGATAGTCTTCAAATGTAGTCTTACGATGCCGGCGCTCATCGTTGGACGATGCTGTGTTCTTAGTTTTTTTTTACTTTGTAGAAGTTACCGTGTTACTTTTTTTTTCATGCTTATGTCATATCGCTAGAACGGTTGCTATGGTGTTTTTTTTAGAGAGAGAAAAAAAAAAAAAGGAGCAAACTCACAATATAAGTCATAATTCATGTTTTGCAGTTTGGTTAGGGGAAAAAAAAAGTTTTTCTGTTCTTGCTCAATGTTGTCCAGCATTAGTTTATTTCATCTTAATGACAAAATTTGGGAAGGATTGTGCAAATGCTGGCCTCACAATCTAAATACGATGAGGCAACGTATATGATGGTAGTATCGGCTAGTCAGAGGTCTTTGATGGTGGTGTTAGCATGAAAGCTGACGCTTGGGAAGCTGATCTTTGGGTTTAAGAAGGTGAGAAAGCTGGACAGAGAGAGCTGCAGCATCACCGTCTATACTTAGAGAAGAATTCCGATGTAGTGAGTCAAAAGCAGCATGTTGGTGAAAATCTTGGAATTTTATTGCAGAATGAATCGATTCATGATAAAAGTGCAGAGCTTGATTTTTTTTTCCTTTTTTGTGAGGATTATTTAGTTTTTTTATGATGATTTTCTGTGGTCTGATCTAACAGGGCTGCTCCGACTGAAACGCTGGTAATGAAATGTTGTCAAGTGGTGGTATAATGTGATCATCTAAAAGGCGCTTATTAACCAAACTGTAGTCAGACAGTGAGCTGTGAGTAGGCTGGAAACAATTCTGCGACATAGCCAGCGAGGGGGAGAAGAAAAGAAAAAAAAAGCGTGAAAAGGACACGGAAGGAATTCCCTTAGATAACTGAGATTTGCCGTGGTTTGGTATCAGCCAACTGAGGTGCAGGAAACCCAAAAGCTTTGTCTGTGTCTTCAGACTGCTAGGTATTCCCCGGTGTTGGGTTACAGGGGTACAGCAAATGCCACCATGGAACTTTTTTAATGGCTGAACTGTCCAAGATTTGGCACTATAATGAAAAACCCAGCAGCGTATTTTCATCAATTTGAAAAAGATGAACGGTCAGGCTAAAGGTGAACAAATCACCAGGCACAATCTCAACCTCAAAGTGATATTATTCATAATAATTCCCTTAGGAATAATATTCATCACCCCAAATCATCCCCCCTGCAAGCACGTATGCCCCTTAAAGATCAGTACACTAGAAAAAAATCGATCTATTAACAAGCCTGGCCGCTTCTGCCGAGCAAAGCGCAATGATTAAGAGGAATGGAAGCTTTAGGGGATAAAAAAAAAAAAAAGTGGAATAAATCCTTCTTTTGTAAAATGATGGATCTTGTACGGGGTGGGGGGGATTCTGAAAGTCAAGGGGTTGAAGTATGACTAAAGAGCATCCGTTGCGTTGGTCCTCGGGTATAGAGTTTGCGCATGTGTATCTGTGTGTGGATGATATTTAGGAGTCGATTTGAGTGTGAAATATGTAAGCCCTGCAGTGCCAGCTGTGTGTGCTATTCTTAGTCGACTGGTGCTTCTGCGCGTGGTGCGACACGAGGGAGTAGTAGAAGAAGAATTGGCAGAGAGGAAAGGCGCACACACACACACACACACACACACACACACACACACACACACACACACACACAGGGCGAAAGCCCAGATAACGGATAGCGATTGTCCTCAGCATCGCTGACAGTCTGCTGCCCTTCAAACTTGTATTGATGGCTCTAAATCCGAGCGTCTCATTGGATCGCTTCAGTTTCCGACTGCAGTGACTTCATCCGGTGGAGTCGCCCGAACTGAATTGCGTAAAAAGCGACGCCTCGTCTGCACTCTCAATCTCTAGGGTGTATTCTGATACAGGGGGATGATACCATGGGGTCTGAAAGGCGAGCGACTAAAAAGACGTTTAATACAATATGCGTTTGATTAGATAGTGGTAAATCTGTTGGCCCACAAATCGAGGCTTTGAGGTCATTATAACGGGCATTTAAAGAATTTCCTAGTTCCTAGTTCCTTTTTTTTTTTCTTTAGAAATGTTTCTCAATTCTTGACTACTCTAAAGGTAGTCTACTTTAGTAACCAAATGGGAACATCCCCAATGATGTAATCCCTTGCTTGAGTCTAAACTTGAGGTACAGTTGAGTTGCGAATGTTTTTCCAGTGGCAATGCGGGTTTTCTCCAGGTTCTCTGGTTTCCTTTTATCCAGACCGGACATGCTGGTAGATGGGTTGGATAACTATAAATTGGCCATGCTGTAAATGGGTGTGTGAGTTCCTGTGTGAGATTGGAGTTCCCACCTACAGCATCTTCCCACCTTGTTGCCAGTATTCCTGGGATTCCTATAGATCCTACACATGTCTAGAATGAAGTAGTTACCGAGTAATACTGAGTGCTCAGTTTTGAATAGGTAATAAAACGCTTGTAGGATCTCCTAATTTGACAGCCCTGGTCCATGGAAAGCCCCTTGAAGAACAGTAATTATGTTGGCTATGTTGATGTCTGTGAATCAAGTATGCCTTGCCTAATTAGACAGTTCATAAAGCCCCCCCAAGGGTCCTGACTCATTGATGCTGTGATAAGCAAACTTGATCAGCAGCGTACCACTATGTATATAAGTGTAATAAAAGAGTCATTAGCATCTCGGCTGCTGCAGGTGCTTTTGGTCACAGTTTTAGCAGCCGAATCAAAGGCCACACCCATTCTGTAGGGAAATGACAGACTGCGGGTTTTAGGAAGGTCTTGTGGCAGGTCAAGACTTGCTCATTGACTCGTTTTGAAATTTTTTGTTTTTTTTTCGATAAACATATCTTCTTTTTACTGATTTGATAGTACTGTGTGTGCACTTTCAGCATGAGAAATTCAGCTGCTCACAGGACTTGTTTGGTGGATGCTCCACTGTATCTAAACTGGTAATTCTAATAAACAAATTATAGCGAAGCCGGTATGTAAGATGTTTATAAAATCGTTACGCTGGAAGGAGTCTCTAGTTTCTCTGGCTTGGAATGTCTTCAAGACAAAGGATTTCAGGTTTTCTTTTCTTTTCTTTTTCTTTTCTAAACATGAAATGCCTAGGAACCTGTAGTAGTTCTGCAAAAAACCAATTGCAACATGTCCATGGTTAAGAAATGTGAAATTGTAGTCTAATTGTATTACAATTGTTGATGGATGAATTATGCGGTTATTTTTTTACTTTTTAAGGGCCTTTACCTTAAATTAGTTTTCCCAACCCTTTTTTTTTCTCAATTAGTAAAGTGCAGAGTAATACTGATGTCGGTATTGTAGAGCCAGGAATGCAGGTCTTGTTAAAGGAGCTGTGCGTACAATAAGGCCCAGTTAGGCTGCTGTTTATAATAGTGAATTCCCTTTAGGTAGCTACTGTTATGCACTTACTCGATTATATGCCTGCGTTCGGTTGTGGAATATTACACTAGCGAGGCCTGACAAGCCTGTAATCTTCCGCGCCAGCTCGTTTTCCCTCCTCACCTTTGGAATCAAACCTTAGCAAATCCTCTAAACCTTCAGCACTTGTTCTGACCGGGGCTTTAGTTGGATTACTGTTAACCGGTATGAATTTACAGTCAGATTTTATAGTCTGATAGTCATAAGACGCTCATGTTTTTTTTCTTCTCCCAAACCCGACTGAACAAAAAAGCACCAGGTGTCAAACTCTAGAGAAACGAGAGAAGACTGCCCGACGATCTGGAAATACGTCTCTTTGTAATTTTGCAGTCCATTGAAAACAAAACAAAAAAACGTAGGTAAATAAAAAAGAAGGATCCCTAAACAGCCTGCAATGTTATCTGTCTGCTGTAACCCTGGAGACTGAATCTTGAAAATTGAATAAGTTGCTGAAGTCTTACAGATGTTATATGTTGCCTAGCAACTGTTTTTACTTCCCTCTCTTTTCCCCCTCCACCCTTCCTCTCTTGTTCTCTTGTTCTCTCTTCTTCCTTTCCATGCCTGTCAGAGTTAATTAAGTTACACAGGAGAGAATCTGGTAAAGGAGGCCCTGCTTTATTTATTTGCCTGGTTAATAATTCAGGCTAAACAGGGATAGTGTTTTAGGGTAGCCAGTCCTTCGAGGAAGCCGCCTTTATGGACCTTGACTTGTATCTTTGTGCAAATGTTAGGGTTCCAGGCAGCTTTGTTTGTCACACTTTGGCTCGCATCCACCACCAGCCCCCTCCTTATGCGAAAGGTGAATCTCTTGACTGGCACATCCATCCATCGCTCTGCCCGAGGGAGACCAAACTGCTCTAATTAGGTCGCTTACTCTTACCTTGTAGGGCCACATCCCTGCTACACCTTGCAGCCCCATATTCCCATCACAGAATGCCCTGTAGAGGTGAGAGGCTGAGCGACGCTGGGTTGCACACCTGACTCACAGCCTTTTCTTTGTGCCCCAAATATATGGGCGTGACGGTTATTAGTGCGTCTGTACACAGAGATATACAAAAATCTTAAATAGATGCTACGTTATTATACACCGGGGGAGATGGACAGGGGTTTGATTGTAGGGGGACACTTAATGTTGCAGTCAAGTGCAGTTGACTTGCCTTTTTGAATTCCAGATTGCGTAAATCTTAGAGGAAATTCTGTTCTGGTAAACTAGACAATTGTAAAAGCGATCCTCATAACAAGGCAATTAAAAGATCTTAGTTTTTTTAATTAAAAAAATTATTAAATACCCTTAGGAGATAATTTCCGACAAAAATTCATGTTGCTCCAATAGTCTATTAATTTCTCATTTGTCGTTGTAGTCCTTCAATAGTCCATTAATTTTGCATTTTTGGATTTTTTTTCCCCCCAGAAAAAAAGAAAGTTGTCAAATGGTGTGGTGCGAACTAGTACTTTTTCTTTATTAAAGAGCAATACTAAATATACAAGAGAAAATAAGACGGTTCTCTTAAAATGAACAAGTCATTTGTTTCCTTTTTAGAAAATGTTGAATTTTTATTGCTGAAATTGCAATCTGCGAAAACCATATTACATCAAAATGAACATAAATATAAATAAAAAAAAAAAAAAAATTTTTAAAAAGGTAAACGCACCGTATGGCGTTTTCTTTATGTATTAGTATGAAATGATCCCAAACTATGGAAACTTTCTGTTGTGTTCTTTGGCCTGAATTTTCTCCTCAGCCCTCGCTGTTTTCCCTCAGTCCCTCCATTTTTCATTCTGCAGCGTCTTCTGTGTTACCTGTCCTGTGGTCTCATTTATAAACATGGCGTACGCACGTTTTCAGCCTCGTTTTTACACGCAAAGGTTGTAATTCATAATAAAAAGAAAAACTCGACGGAAGAAAGTACCTGTAAGTAAACTCTGAGCCCTGTGTACGCACAATGTGGAAACACTGAAGTCGAGAAGGGAAATTGTCGACGTAGCTAGCGCGCACATCCTGGAAAGTGGCGTACGCACAAAACAAGGATGTAAATGTACTTACGCCACTTTCAAGGTTGTGCCTTATGTATCTATGTCTCCAATTCCACTCCACATTTATAAATGAGATCCCAGAGCAGTCCAGAGTTTAGCAGGTGGTGTGTCAGTAATAATGGTCCGTGGGGAAACAGTGCTCTGTGTGTAGTTAAATGGACTAAACGAAGCAAATACGTTGCCTTGATACTTTTTTTGTATTTGATTTACTTGACTTACGCAAAGGAATTGTTTCAGCCCCAATGCTAACTGAACAAGCTAAGGCAATATTGCTTTTGTGCTAATCTAGCCGTTACCTCAGAGTAAGCTGAGGTAACGTGCTATCATATTTAAAATTTAAGTTCATGCTTTTCCACATATGCTGTGGTTTTACCTAGCTTTTGCACAGTGTAATGAAAAAAACAAATCCATGGACAGACTTAACTTGATTTCTCTGGCTTGAATTGTTCACAAAAACCTTTTACACCATAGTGAGACCATCGAAACAGCAGGAAGTCAGTCTTCCTCCTTCTTGAGAAAAGACAGTTAACGTTTTCCTTCGCTGGATTAAGGATGAGCCGAGACTAGCAAGTTCCTCTTCTGCCTTAGGCTTGTTTTGTGACAAAACAGAAAGACTCAATTTGTTTATCTGTGGGCAATTTTTCATCAATAAACATTTTTAATCTTGAATTTGATTTTATATTTAATAAGATTTTTGAGATCGAATTTTTTTGCTTAGGTCCATGACAACTTTTACCTCAGATTCAACAAAAACAGCTCGGCATGAGGATACCATAGACCCTTCCTTTTAAAAGAAGAGTATAAATTATGAAAATGTTACGTTTTGTCCATGGAATAAGATGTGAAATAAAAGTTTATGAAATGAAAATCATTTCACCTAGGCATTTATTACTTAAGTTCAGTGAATGCCTTTAGGGCTTCCACGATGAGGGAGTTTCCCATAAACAGGTTTTTTGTGTTTTTTTTTTTTTGTCCGTTTCTGAAAAGTGTAGCGTTGAAATTCTTGTGGTTTATAATTACACAGAGGCTCCAGATATTGTGGATAGAGATGAGGTTTGAAAACACCAAAGTATTACCTCAAAAATGGCTGGAAGATTTGAATCTGAATGCAGCGTTTGCAGTTGAAAAATATTTCCTTCACTGAAATGCAGAAAACGGATTCTGATAGAAAAAACAAAAGAATAAACACATGGACTACAATAGATAAACACAAAAATGTAAAATGTTTGTTGATATTTAGCAAAAAAAGTAGAAAAAGTAAAAGTTTTTTCCCTCTTCTAAGTCCAAGAGAATAAAATCAGAACAATAAATGACCCACAAATGATCACTGATCAGTTTTTTTTTTTTTTTACTTTTTCCCAGTATTTGATTTTTTACGAAATACGGCCTGGGAGACTTAACTTTATGACCAGTGATATGTTCCTGTCCGGATTACCTCACTTGTTTTCAATTGTCTGCCGCCAAGACCTTGCGAGCGGTAATCAGAGGGAGGTACTGCCAGAGAAATACACACTCGTTCCTGTATTTTCGGTTCAGCTGAAGAACCTGTTATTCCTGCTGGTATATCCTTTTAATTTCTTCTGTCCTGTCTATAATTGGCCAACACCATCCATTGTAGGTGTATCACTTATGCAACCACTCCCTTCGAGCAAGCGCAATTAGCGGCGATACGCTTTGCGACGTCTCGCCGCGTCGTGATGTAACAACGCGAAGCCGCATAGAAGTTACACAGTGTATAATTACACGTGCAGTGAGGGTAGGCGAAATATTCCCGAACAAGAGTGCCATTATAATCCGAACTGTACAATTCCAGTCAGGATTGTATTATTCAGTATATCCCCAGCGTGATAAACGGCTTCTCTCAGCAGCATGGTAGACTTCGTGTATCTAATCATAAACTCACTGCTGTGACAGTTTACAGGCTCCCTATGAAGCCCGGCTCTTCGGAGAGAACGCTTGTTGTTTTTTTTTTTTTTTTTTTTTATGAATGGGGACTTTTGTGTTTGCTTACCTGGTACGATAACAAAAAGGCCGCTCGACTGTTCAGTCGATGGAGCAGTAAAGCACACGGTTAGAGAGTGCCAAAGCATGCCAGAGACTCAATGGAATCCCTTAGCTCTGATACATGTATTCCTCGAGTTCAGCCTTTGCATACAATAGGATACAGTGTTACCGTCTAGGAACCGTTTTTAAGCGCTAGTGTTTGTGTAACGCATTTTGCAAAGTCGAGGACATACTGAGTAACGCTTTCTTCTTTCACTTTCAGTTTTGCATAGCTCAGGAGAGATGTCGGTGTCAGTCATGCATGCAGTAGGACGTTGTTTGCAAATCTTGATAAAGTCTTTGTGTTTACTTTTCCCATCAAAATCACAGTTGTCGCAGAGTAAATTTGCCTAAATGTGACACGCCCACCTCTGGCAAACATGCGCTTGTCTTGCGGTACTTTTATGTACGTGCAAATGCTTTCCAATTATTGGCAGAAAATGTTGCTCATTTTATTCTGGAAGCACGGTGCAGAATTAACTGGTCATTTAAATAAATAAAGAAAGACATGAAAAAAGTATGCACATTGTGCACTTTGCATTTATTATTGATCGGATTTCAGTTTAACAACTGACCGAACTGTTTGTTTATTTGATGACTACTATGAATGCTGCCTAGCAGGATTAGCCCCTTTGATCGTGTATAGTCTCTGGCTTTTGGCCAGGATATTTGCATTTACACTTCGCGATTTTATTTCATTCAGATGTCGAAGCTGCTGATGTTTGTTTCTCGGTTTAGGGTCATTATCGTCCAGCTGTACACGTGTCCCCCCCTCAGAAGATTGCACCAATATGTGTATATTTATATTTACTACCTGCAAGTATTTATTGCAAATCTGCATTCCTATTGGCATACAATCAAATTATTATTTATTACAATATGGCAGACATTGCAATTTTTTCCAATATGGCATATCAAGGCATTGCCTAGAGGGCTCTTTAGAGATGTACTGCTAAGGGAGAGGCTTTAAGCCATATTATAGTGTGCCCCTTTGGGACACTGCAGCTGTTGTTGAAGAGTGCTCCATTAGCGAGTGGTCTTTAGGTGTGTGCTCTTGTAGCAGAGAGTGGCCTTTAGAACTGCTTGCTGCTTTGGAATGGGACCTTTAGGGCTGTATTGCTGATAAGTGTGGCCTTTCGGATTGTGCTGCTAGATCGGAAAAGGTGTTTAGGGCTGTGCAGCCAAGTGGTCTTTAGAATTCTGATGCTCTACAATGTCGTTTTCAGGGCAGCTGGCTGGTGGGAACATGGACTTCCTTGTGGATAAAAATAGACACAAAATGTTTGTATTGCTAATAAATAAAAACAAACTGTGGAGCTGTTTAGTGAAAAGGTGCCTTTGGGGCTATACAGATCTACAAACATGGTGGCCTTTAGGGATGTTGGCTGTTATGGGACCTAAAGAACTATGGTACTTGTCGCTTGTGTACAGAGGTTCCTTCAGGACCGTTACATCCATGAAGAGGGACATTTAGGACTGTGTAGCTGTAGTAAAGAGAGGCCCAAAAGGCTATATAACTTTACTACAGAGGCTGTGGCTCTATTACAATGGCTTCTATGGCTCTGGTAGTTACTGAGAGGGTTGTACACTTGTAGTAAAGAGAGACTTTCACGGATGTGCACACTTAACAGGAAGGGGCTCTTAGGACTGTTGAGCTTTAATACAGTGTCCTTTAGGGCTCCATTATGAAGGCCTCTATAGCTACTGGTATCTTTAAGGTTAAACAACTATAGTAGGACCCTTAGGGTTGTGCACATGTAGCATAGACAGACCTATAGGGCTGTTAAATTATTATTAAACCCTTACGAGTGGCATTTTAGGCTCTGTGACATAAAAGGCTTAACACTTGTATTAAAGAGGGATTTTCAGGAATGTTTACACCTAATGAGACAAGCCCTATATGACTAGATACCTTTAATACAGAGTGGCCTTTAGGGCTGTGCAGCTCTGGTATAAAGGCCTCTATGGCTCCAGGCTGCTGTAGAAAGGGATATTTAAGACTGCACCTTTAGTAACACAGAGCCTCCTTAGATGTTTGTGCACATCTAGCAAAGTGGGACCTATAGGGCTGTAAAACTGTAATAATTCAGCATGGCATTTAAGGCTCTGCAGTTTTGTTACAAAGGCCTCTAGGGCTACCGACTGCTATGCCAATTCAGGCTCTGCCAGCTTTACATGGCCTACAGTTTCATTGTTTTATATTGACCTTGGAAATGTATGAAAGATAATGTTGAAACAGCCTGTAGCATGTCATTACCTGAAGTCTGTTCACAGCACTAACTTGATATAAAGATAGTTTTTTAGTGCGCAACACCGACAACGTGGAACCAGTCTTAATTTTAGAGAATCACCAGCTGCAAAGTTTGAAGAGAAATGAGAGACCTGGTGCATTATTTCTCGATCTAAGACAGTGATTTCTTTCTAAAGAAGCTTCGACATGAATGTTGTACAATCATTTACTTACATGTTATATTTCTATTATTTCCCAATGATCAATATTCTACTCTTTTTGGAAAGCAGTTGAAACAATTAGCCCTTGTATGTATCAGAGTGTATTTCCAGCAGCAACAGAGTTTTATCGTTTTAGAAATATTTTGTTTACTTTTATTATAAATAGAAGTAATGTACTGGGAAGGTTTTATTTGCATTTTCCATTTTAAAACATCACAGTTTTAGCCTTTTTGAAGCATGGTGTGGAGGTACATAATGTGTGATGCCGACAGAGTGTTACTAATAATGAAGCTGTTGGTGTTATCGCCTTTTACCGTTTTTAATATATTTTTTATTTTTATTGATATACTGATATATTGATATATACTCCTTTTTATCGAAGCAGCCTTGCTCCACGACTCACATACACAAATCGCCATATTCACAATTTAAGTTAAACACACAAAAAAAACATTTAGCTCAGTAAGCTCATTAGGAAATATTTACAGTAGCTGCTTTAATCTGTATGCAACTATAATTGTGTGCTATTATGCATGCTTATGCTTGTTTATAAGGCAGTGATCTGAACTATAGAGCAGAGCAGTTGAGGGGTCTTGCTCAATGTACCAACAGTGGCAGCTCGGTGACGCTTAGATTTGAACTCGCAACCTTCCGATCAGTAGTCCAATGTCACTAAATATAAATGACCACTTTAGACCACACAATGATACCATTTGAACATACACCTTCCAGCCAATCAAAATTGAGCATTCAGACAGACCTGAATTAGCTTTAGGTGATTTTATAGTCTGTGCTACGTTATACGTTCTGTGACATTCCCGTCTGGCCTCATTTTAAACTTCTGGGCTGTTCCTGGGTACTGACACGGCCGTGTTTATATCTCTGCTATACATGATAGGACGTAGCGAGTGTATGTGTTTGTGTTTATATAATTGACAGTCTTTCTTTCTTTCTTTCTTTCTTTCTTTCTTTCTTTCTTTCTTTCTTTCTTTCTTTCTTTCTTTCTTTCTTTCTTTCTTTCTCCGGTTTTCTTTCTGTCTCGCACACACACCCTCTCACACACACACACACACACACACACACACACACACACACTGAAACTAAGCAGCTGCATGATGTTATGGCTCAGGCCTAGAGTTCTCGCTTACATGTTGGCAGATCCTGATATGGATGGATGCTCTCGCTTTCATAAGAACAGAGACAACATGTTCCTAGTATAGATGCATACACAAGCACGCGTGTATGAACACAGATTTCATGGCACCGGGTATAACACGTGTGGCCAGGTTGCAATCCAGGAGCAGTGCACGTGTAGTTTAAACGCTTTCAAAGACCAGTGTGACGTGATATCTGGACGGCGGTGCCAAGAAGGGCAGCATTACCTCTAACTTTTTTTCCTTTGAGCCTTCAGTGCTTTAGTCTGAGTAGCATGGTGCTACATTTTTGTTATATTGAAGCACGCGTGTGAAAATTTTTTACTCATAATCGAAAGAACGTTTTTCTCATACTAGTATCTTTGTTGCAAGGAAAAAATTAAGCCCTTGCTACATTCTGTCATTTTTTTTTTCTGTCTGTGTAGCCAAATCCTAAATAGCGCTCTATTGACAATACTATAGAATCATTTATACCACAGGTAATGAGCATATATAGATATATATATATATATGGTAAATCAGAGAGTAAACCATTTTTCTATTTCTGTGAAAGAAACTCTAAACTTAAAACGCATACATGTATTTGGAATTCAGCGGAATCAGAAACATCCATATTCTGTGAAGAAAACTTCTACTACTAGCCGTGTCACCTAACTAGCGAGTCGAGAATGCTGAGCATATTGCTAAAATGTATTCATAGACGAAAGTCAACCTTCAGTATGATTTACCTCAGAAGCAACATCTCTGTTAATTTACACTGAATGGTTTTAAGAATTCTGACTGCTTGGTTTGAAATCCTGTGTAATGACTAGCGCGTTACTCGAGTTTGCTAGGTCTTACTGAGGTAATAATTCTGTTGCTTTTATTAGAGTTATTTTTGGTGATGGCTGGCAATGATATTGAATAGGACGCCCAGACATTTTCTTTACTACCTGCCAGTAAGAGTAACACAGCATTACGTACTGTTATGAAGCCATTAGGGTTGTGCTTTATAGCACAGGATCTCATTACAGGCATAAAAGCTATTACATATACACATACGAACACACTTAGTGAAAGACAGATCAGAAGGATAAGCAATTCATTATTATTGCAAGCATTTTTTTTTAATATATATATATATTTGCTTTAGTTTAAATAACAGTATTTTTTTGAGTATTCAGCTATCCTTTCCCTTCTGTCCTCTTGTTAGAAAACCCAAAATTTGCGTCCTGCTTTGAACCAGGACGTTCCACTTTTGGCCTCGTTTCTGTTTTCCACACAACACAGCGATATCTCTGTTTAAACAATGTTGGCACGCTGCTCTTTTGACTGCTCATCAATAGGCCGAGCGTCAGCCTGTGTTTGACAGAGCCCGGCTGCGGCAAGGGAGTACCGTACGGCTTTCCATCAAGCCACACGAAGGAGACGTCAAACAGCGAGTGATTCACTCTGACAGGATTTCGCTCACTCTCTCCTACCTGTTTTTTTCTGTCTCAGTCTTCTTCTCATCTCATGTTTTTTTTTATAGCTCACTCTTTAAAATCATCCCTTCTAGATTTCATGTCTTTCGAGCGAAGGTTTTCCTTTTTCTGCTGCCTCTTTATGCTCTCTGCTCCTTCCAGTAACGCTAAGAGAAACTTGTGTTTCGACCCCATATGCAAATTGTTATAGCGTTTATACAGCAACAGTAATTTTCAGGAAATGACTACCCGGGAAAACGATGGTCATAAACACACCATTAATAGATACTTGTGAATTATCTGGAGAATCTTTGCCAAGGACCTTTTCATTGTATCTCTTATCCGCCACTGCTCATTTCGGGTAATAGAGAAGGTTGTTTAATAGCACTTCACATGAGCCTTAACACAAGAAGCCAAAAGACCCAAATTAAAGTAAAAGTATTGGCATTAAAACCAAATAATGTCTCCTATAAAAAGTAAAAGTAGTCATCTAAGTACTACCTGAGTATTAAGAAGGAAGTGTCTGACTTTCAAATGCGACTAGCATTCGCTAATTGCAAGCTAGGTGACATGGCTTATGTTAGAGTCGACCCACACGATTTATTCATTTCTTGAAATAGAACGATTTTTTTTAATAATATTGAGCGTACAGTTTTACACAAGGTAAACATTAGCAATTGCGTGAGGTGAAAAAGTGGGAAAATATTAAAATATTTTATTATAATATACTTTAATGTTTCAGATTTGGTTTCGTCAACTCACTACACCACTATATTTCTGTTTAACTTATATTTTTTAAAGCACAGTTTTCAAACCAACGTTAAACAAAATGCAATACAATTTATTAGAAGGCAGTGCAAAAATCTATTGGTGTATATGTCAAAGAATAAACATAATTTGGAATTGTAGTGGTGAAAAAATGTATATAATGAAGAAGCCTATATAAATGTTAACATTCTGTAGTACATTACTGCATACATTCTGTTTCAGCTCTTGTCCTTCCAATTTTAAGCTTCTTTCTGTTGGTCTCTGGTAGGCGGAGTTGACGGGCATCAAATGGCGCTGCTACAATTTTCGTGGTGGCGGCGAATACGGACCCGTGATCTCGGCCCCAGCGCAGGATGACCCGGTGCTGTGCAGCTTTACACGCTGCGTGCAAGCCAACCTGCTGTGTGTTTGGCGACGCAAACTCAAACCTGACGCCAAGGAGCTCTGGATCTTCTGGTGGGGCGATGAACCCAACTTGAGTGACATCATACACCATGAGCTTGAAGGTGAGCCTGCGGAATAGTACCCTAGATTCTGTGTACGAGTGTGTGTTTGTGCGTAGCGGGTTTGGTGTTCGATATTTTTCGCAGCGCTTCGATGTTTGTGTTAAAGACGGGTTTTCAAGAACACATGAACTGCTGATGCGTACCGCTTTCCTCCTCGTCTCATTAGAGTTCCCTAAACGGATGTTGCAGGAGTGGCCTAATTTCTATTATTACCCATATTATGGCTACGACGATGCTAATAATGCATGGAGCTTTTACGACGAGCCCTTGTAACCTTCGAAATGGACTCTTGAGATAAAAGTAGAGCCGTATCATTTTCCAGATGCTCTTCCCCAGGATTTGCGGGACCTTAGGGAGACACACAGATGCTAGAGAGAGAGAGAAAGCGAGCAAGAGAAAGAGAGAGAGAATGTCAGTATGCAGGCGACTTTGATTTTGCATGGTGTGCGACTCTTTGAGTGTTTCATCGAGTGTGGGTTCAGCTGAATCTACACTATTTATAGATCCATTTGCATTATCTCATAGCTCTTTATTAACCATGTCTATAACCTGTAGTGGGGGGAAGGGTGGAAGAAAAAGGCACTAAAATATCAGCAATAAAAAAAATACGAGACACTCCCTTTTCCAATGCAAAGATTCTCCTCAGACTGTATATTTGTTAAAAATGTCTGTTCGACCACGTTGCATGTTATACAA
This sequence comes from Silurus meridionalis, assembly GCF_014805685.1. Classification (NCBI taxonomy): domain Eukaryota; kingdom Metazoa; phylum Chordata; class Actinopteri; order Siluriformes; family Siluridae; genus Silurus; species Silurus meridionalis. The sequence continues at coordinate 4,754,823 of NC_060908.1, forward strand.
GTCACCAACCCCCTCAGGACAAAATTTCTCCTAGTTCATCAGCCATCGCATTGTCCCACCAAGCATGCAACAAAAGTCCGGGATTTCCCTAATAGTAGTTTGCTGCTGCCCCTTTATCAAAACCACTAGGAGCCAAGGCTTTGAAATGTGGGGGAAATGCAACACTTTCTCAGAAGTGCGAGTGTATAAGTCACCTCAGGAATAGGCTGAAGAATCTTAAATGGTTTGAGGTAATGGTGTGCTATTAGCTTATTTCATCCTTGACATACTTAAAGGTTCCTACTTGAAGGCCATACATCTGTCCACTGTACCTCCAGATCTAGAGGTGGCTATGTCATGGTTGTGGTAATCATTGCTCTAAAGAACTAGCAATAAGGGACATATGATGTTTGAGTAATACTTTGTCAGCAGTCTTAATAGTTTAACCTTAAATGTTTTGTGGAACAGGGTGATGATCTACAAATGTGTTTTGTCTTGTTGCTTGTTCAATCTCCAGACTTTTCCAAAAGCCACACACCAAATTTTGGGTATTAGTGGTAGATGCAGTCAGTATGAAGTGCAAATGTTTGGGCTTTACCAAAAACTTTGTGGTACTCTGAGAAACATGGAGGTACACTGCATAGCAAAAAAGTATGTGTACTCTTGTCTAGATACTCATATATGCCGGCTGAACACCCTATTCCAGATTTAGTAGTCCATTTCCTTTTAGAATAAGTTTGATTCTTTTGAGAATACTTTCCATTAGTAAGAGATTGGGTGAGAATACCTGGTGTGAATTTCCTGATCCAAATCACTCAGATTTTTCCACCCAAATCTTGTCAAATAAAAACAATGTCTTCAGTGTCATACTGGAACAGGGACAGAAAGTAAGTCTTCTCTAGTAAAAGGAAATTGAATTCTACAGCATACAATGACATCTTTCACAATTGTGTGCTTCCAACTTTGTGGCAACAGATTGGGGAAGGCTGATATATGGGTGTGATGGTCAGGTGTCCATGTCCTTTTTAACTGATATTGTGTATATCAGGGGTAATAATGTCAATATCAATATTTGTGTCAAGGTTAATTAAGGAGTTTTTCATACAGAAGTTTTGTATTGACGACCAGGGAAATTTAGGTTTGTACTTTTGTAGTTAAAGGAGTCGTGGAGAAACTGGGGACTTGGGTGAAGCTGTATCACAATCAGAATCGAAATCAGAATCAGGTTTATTGGCCAAGTGTGTTGACACACACAAGGAATTTGGTTCCAGCTGTTGGTGACTTTCAAAAGTACAGACATAAACAACACTATATATTTAGCTTAGACTATACAAGACAAAACAGATGATCTGAGACAATACAGACAATACAATACAGATTAAATAAGATTTCCTGTTTCCAGTCATGTGATGTCAGCCTGGCTTAGAACACTGTTTGCTGACTCAATAATGAGGTGCAAGGGGCGAGAGCACTTACCCCTACTGTTCTGGCTATTCAAGCCTTGAAGTACAGTACAGTTGATGTATGGGTTTGTAACTCTGAATCAAGCTCTTGATTTCCCCATGGCTCCTGTGCAGATGGGTGCTTGAAAAACAAACAAATTAGGTAATTCCACCTTAAGTATGAAAAGGTGGTAAAGGAGAAGATAGTTTGTGACTCATCACATTTGCATGAAGCACGTCTACCATGCACTTTCCCCTTAGCAGAGCCTCTTACATTCGTGGGCATGTTGGGCATTGTGCAGTGAGGTGGGTGGCTTCTCTACGGTGGAAAAACATACCCCGCCTAGACTGCTTTATGCTTCGGCCAGGCAAGATGGAAGAGGAGAGTTCTTGTCTTCTCTTTTTCAAGACAGAGCTATGGCAGTGAGAGAACCCAGTGTCTGAGTCCTTGGCAGACAGCAGGACTGAGGGCTGGCTCCTTCCACCTGGCACCTGCTGCAAGTGTTTCAGAATTCTGGAGCTTATTCCGTCAGTCAAGTCGAGTCAAGTCGCAAGTCATTCAGTGAGCATCTCAAGTGAAACTCAAGTACAAGTCCTTAGCTCTGGTTAAAAGCAGGCTACATTTCATTCACAGAGCGAAAATTGGTTGGATATATTTGTGTTCATCACAGCTTATAGACATTCACACACAGTTTTGCACAACACACTGCATCGAGTAAATGACAGAACAAGGTTAAGTCCAATAATCTCTACACTACACCCCTTTTTTTTGACTCGCTGTGCCAGATTTATTGATTGTTGACAGTGGCAGAATAAAAGGCAGATAATGTCGCTCTGTAATAATCCCATTAGCATTAAGGATTATGTGAAGCCTTAAATCACGCCTTTCAGTTATTGTGTGTGATATTGCTTGTTAGCCTGGGCTGGTGGCATGCCAGGCATGTCTTGCTTGTCAAAATATTTGCCGAGATGTGGGTATTAGATTCATAATGCAATGTAAGAGTAACAATCCAAGGGTGCACCTCGAATGCCAACTTTTCCTAATTTCCGTCCTCAGTCTTTTTGTTGAACTTTGATCTCATGAAAATGACCTAGAAAATATGTTTGGCTTTTATATAAACGTTGTAAAAAGGCTTCTACTCCTTGACTTTCTTCATAACTTTTACAAATTTGTACCACATTGTGTGTCACATTAGGTTTTCGTTTAGCGGAATTTTATTTCGATGTGAATTGTTTTCAGAAAAATAGTATGAGAAATTTTGAAGGTGTAATGAGATATACCTGGCATTTACATCATGCACCAATCACCAATCACATCTGCTTCGGAAGTGAAGTCTACAGAGGAAGTATTTAATTTCTTAATATCTGATTTAATTGAGGAAGTATTCATTTTTATCAGTGTGCAGAGATGACATTTTCTACAAACGCCCTAACTGAAATGCTTTTGTTGGTATGGTTCTGTTACTTTTGCTTGTACTTTTGCTACTTGGTTTTAGTTGCGAGAGTTTGCGAGCTAGCTAAGCGGCTAACTAGAACCTTGCTAACAGCTTCAACAGGCAAGTAGCTAAGGCCGAACCTTACATGTATGTATAATTTATTTCATTACCATAATGTCAATTAGAAAAAAAAGTATATTGTGTATTTATGAAGTGTGGTAAAAATGATGGCCTATAAACTGCTAGCTGTCGAAAATGAGACATTTTTTAATGCTAATCTTATGTTCTTATTTTTGAAATGGGACATAAAAACATCACGGTTTAACTTGGACTGTAGCTTCAGATACACTTAGTGCTTTCGCTACAAGGTTACTTAAAGTCACTGCCTCTTGTATATGTGTATATGTATATCTGTCTCTTTCTTTCACTCCCTGTCTTTCTTTGTATTTTTTTCACAAATCTTATTTAAAAGAAAAGTGGTACTTTCTGGTGTCAGCAGTCATTTTGGCATATTCTATTCTATATTTAACTGAACTAACTAGAAATATTAAGATGTTTTGGAAGTCTGAAACACCCGAGTTGTAGTCAAACACTGCACAATTCTAGCTGCACTGGTCAAGAGAAAACCTATCCCTTGAATGTCAGGAAATACCTTTGTTTTCCCACACTCCTCCTCTTTCAAGTGACCTTTGCTGAAGGGGTCAGGGGAAGGACAGGATCATGAATGGAGTCCTGAGCATCACCTAATGGGGGGTTTGCACCCTGAGTTGACCCTTTACAGACTAGCGCTTATCCAGCTATTGAGAGGCTTAAGGAGGGGAGTCCAGGCTTGGCAGGCAGAACTGTGTGTGTGTGTGTGTGTGTGTGTGTGTGTGTGTGTGTGTGTGTGTGTGTGTAAGAGAGAGTGAGTGATAGTCTGCAGTCAAAAACTCGGAGATAAGACACACCGTATTATACGGGTTGCTGAGTTCAGGCCATGGAACGAATTAGCCACATTGATAATTCGCATTTGTTTTCCTCCCGCATTGTGCCGTCGATGATGATGTCATGGCTGTGTGTGTTAATAAAAATAATAAGGGTTTGCCTTTTTAGTATCGGTGTGTAAGTGTTTCAAATCCTCTTTTTCAGAGGGGTCGGAATAACGGCTTGTTTACATCTTCACGTGAACGAACAAGAATTAATTGTTTTTTTTTTTTATACTAATTACATTAAACCAATATAACATTTTCTTGATACATTATAATGGCTCCTGATGGTGAGTCCAGCCTGGCAATTCTTACTTTTATAACACTGGTTTTGCAAAAATTTCTAGTGTATTTGCTAAATAATTCATAGAACATACGAAATATGTTAAATTGTGAAATAGTGAAATGCACTTTTTGATGAATAATCGAATAATCGAGCTTGAAATGGTTGAAGAGATTACTACATAGTAAGTCACCATTTTAGCAAGAATGTTGTGATTCATGTTTAATTATTTAAAAAAGCATTATTTTCTGTTCAGATCTTCAATCTGATTGGTTGATGATCTCTGATGGCACTTCATGCTCTCATTCTACATAAGCCTGAGGTAAATCCCCTATTTGATATGACTGCCTTATGGAAGATTAGGGTGGTTTTCTGCAGTTGTAGTCCATCTGCCTCAAGGTTTTAATGTGTTCTGAGATGCTTTTCTGTCCACCATGGATGTAAAGAGTAACTATTCGACTAATTTCCGTGTGAGCTTGATACAGCCAAGCCATAGCGTCTCTTTTCGAAAAGGCATTTCCACACGCAGAACTGGAGGTTTTTTGTTTTTTTTGCACCATTCTGTGTAAACTCTAGACATTCCTGAGAGGGTGAAAATCCCAGGAAATCTGTTGTGACCATTTTTCTTTTTTTTTTTGTGTGTGTGTGTGAACATTAACCGCTAGAAATGTATCTGCACGGTTGCATAAATTACTGTTTGCACAATAGGCGTTTTTCTATTCAAGCAGCACGTTAGCGAATATTAATTTTAGCTCGATTCATCTCTGCACCACTTCACCACAATAAATAGATCATTGTGGCTGAGTTTACATCATTGCACTGACAAAACAGAGGGCTGATAGTGTTTACTTTAAGCCACAAATATTATTCGACTCATGCAATCATATGACAAGTGCGCGCGACATGTTTCTGCAATCAGAAGTGCTCAAGGTTGTCGGTGACGCACCAGGAAGCTGCGACGTGCCCCCAAGTGTGTGTTAAGTGGAGTTTTGTGACTCACTTGCTGCTCCGCAGTGCGAACGGTGAAGCAATATTGAAGCAGCGTGCGCGGTTTTATAAGTCTAGAGTAAAAAAACCAGCGAGACGTTTGTCGGCGTTCACACTTCCTCGTGGCCTACTTGGACCAAAACTTTCCCTGAATAGCACAGTTCATGAATATCAGAGCAAAAAATAAAAAAACAATCAAGCACAAGAGACCTGGGTCAAGTGTGCATTTAGACAGTACTGTAGACTCATCATCCCGCTCATAAAATCTTCCTGCACATAAATGACTGTTTTCATATACGACCTTGGTTCGAGAGGAGGCAATACAGCAACCATGTAAAACTATATTACTTCTTCATGACAGCCAGTCAATTCTCGGCCCCCCCTTGGTGTATTTGCGCCCCGAGGTCAATGAGGCGAGTAGAGGATGAAATCGTGTTGTCCCAGAATTTATGGAAATAATTCTGCGACTTCTGGCGCTGTAGTCATATTCGATCCAAGGCGCTTTTTCTTTTTTTTTGAGAAATTCTCTTAGGGCAGCCATTTTGGTTTTGGGTCACTCATGGTGTGCTGTGTATTATAGTCAAAATCCTGGGGCATAATTGAGATACTTTTACCACAGGGTCTATAGTTCCCTCTTGAAACCCCAGTGTTACACTCAAAATATAAAACGGAGTTGGGTTTTTTTGTGTAAAAAGCCTATACAGCTACGTTTCTGAAAGAAAAATAGACATTTTATTAACAGCAGTAACTGTTGTTTCAATTGCAAGCTATTCATCTACACTAAAGGGACAAAAGTCTTTGGACACCAGACTTGTGGTTCATCCCCAAAGATAAAGATACAACATTTTGTATAGGATATGCTTTACATGGGATTGAGTTGCTATAGAGCTTTGACCTCAATCTACCCAACACCTTTGGGATGAATGTGAATGCTGACTGCACCCCAGGTCTTCTCACCCTACATCGGTACCTGGCTTTACTAACACCCTTGGGGTTGAATGGGCACAAATCTCCACAAGCGCACTCCAAAATCTAGTGGAAGCTCTAGAAGCGTTAACGTTATTGTAACAGCAAATTGGGAGTAAATGTATATTTCAACACCACACCAAGTCTTGGTACATTTACAGAATTTGTCAGATGCCCTTTTCCAGAGCAACCGACATTTATTTGATTAATACAACTGAGCAGCTATGGGGTTAAGGGCCTTGCTGTAGGGGCCCAGGAGCGGGAGCTTGGTGTGGCTGGGATTTTAACTCATCACCTTTAGCTTCAAAGTGCAATTCCTTAACTACTAAGCTACCACCTCTCGAAAGGTAAAATGGAATGTTCAAAAAGCACATACAAATCTTTTAGTCAGGTATCCATAGAGTGTATCATAAATACATGTAGAATTCAGAAAATTGACGTTATTCACTTGAATGTAATCTAATAAATCAAGATCTTTTAAGCGAAATATTAAAGAAAACTGTTTTAATTACTGGTTTATTCTAATAAGTGAAGGCAAGTTTAGTAGATTTTGGAAGCAGTGCCAGTAGACAAGAGTTTTCCACTAAGAGGAAGTCTTTAGGCCAAAAGACTCCTTGTTGTTTCAAAGATATTACAACCCACATAGTTTTTTTTTGTTTTTCTCAAAGAAGTAGAAAAAGAAGAAGAAAAACCCAGCTAGTGATGTTAACAAGAAGCTTTTAGAGCCTCTTGGCCTGAAGACTTCCTCATAGTGGAAAACTACTGTCTGTTGCAGAGCACTGGCACTGCAGGCAGCTTCCAAAAACTGCTAAATAAATGTGTGCTCATTGGAAACTTCTGGAAAGGCCCTGATAATTGAGTTTAAGAAAGAAACACATGTGCAAACGTAGTAATATGAAGCAGATGTAACTGTTGTTCAATAAGGAATTGAGAATGATCATAGTGTTGCCTTGTGAATAGTAAATTTCATTATGAAATCGGAATTTTTTTGTTTCCGTATTTGGCAAGCCTCTAGTAATGTTTCTGGTTTGTGTCTCAATGTGTCTCAAATGACACACATTGTGACATAAAATCAATAAAATTGGTTTATTTCAAAAACTTTTTCCTCGTTTACACATCGCTCTTCTTACTCCATGTTCTTTGGTACTCATCGCCTCAGAAATTTCATGACCCGATGAGGAATTCGGAACCAATTTCTTTCGCCATTTTCTCTGTTTCCAATTCTTCACCGTTTTTGGACTTTTCCTATTGTTGTTGTTTTCGATTAGCCGCCTTAAAACGTGTCATAGTGGCGTCAAGGCGTCAAGGCGTCATCCTGTTTAACGGCTTCCTTTATTGACCTCAGTCCACATACTTTTTTTATTCGTGTCAAACTTTCTGGGATTTGAATTCAGTGAGAGCGTATGAATGTTTGGTTCTATTTATCACTTTTCACTCACAGTGCCAGTTTTGCCTGACAAACACGCTTTTAGCTTTGTTTGTTGTTTCCATATTAATCCGGACAGACCTGGCATTTTAAACCGCACAGATAACCGCACTATAACATCTGCAAACACGGCCTGCCTCTGTGTATAAGCGTAAGAAGCTTTTCTGGCCGTCACTTTCATAAAGCGTTCCCTTTCCGTCGCTTTGAATCATTTGGGGCGAAAAGACATTCGGACCCCTTTGGGGAAAAAAAAAAAAAAAAAAACAGTCTGAAGGTTGCCTAAAGGTTGTCTGAAGTGACAAGATCAATCTTTAACAATCAAACCGGACACAACGACTGTACATCGACCACTGTCTTATGTTTTGAGATGAATAAGTCACATGACTGCATCACGTGACTAAACATATGTCTCGTTTTTTTTACATTTTCAATCTCAGCATTAAGAATCGCATTTTTAAATGTATTCAAATACCGTATTTTTCAGACTATAAGCCGCTACATTTTCCCACGTTTTGAACCCCGCGGCTTAAACAACGAAGCGGCTAATTTATGGATTTTTCCTGGGTTTTTCCAGGTTTCACAAACTTCAACCCAAAAAACTGAGAGACAAAATTAGACCAATGAAATGGAAACGAAAAAACGCACCTCACCTGTGTTCTGAGCTGCACGGCATCGGGAGAAAAAACTTCCACGGAAGGAGGAAGACTGAACAATGACTTTCTTGGTCGGCTACTGTTTAGATACAAGCCATTGTAATGCGTTGTATCAGGGTCATGGGAGAGCTCGCTAACTCCAGTTACAACAGAAATCATATAAGCACAGACAGGTTTCCAAAACTCTTGTTTTTTTTTTTTCTTGGCAACAGCGTTATGGGTTAGTCAAAGAAACTTAGAAATGAGCATCAGAAAATAATAAGGACATATTCCTCGGCCTTGCACACATGCAGTAATAGCGGAAAAAGCAGGCTATTCCCAAAATGCTGCTCTGCTCTTAAAGGAGCCACAACACATTTCACCCGTTACACCGTGTAACAGACACTGTCTTTCGTTAAAACCTGTGTAAAGTCCTCTGTAAAGGCTTATACACAGGTGCGGCTTATTTATGTTAAAAATAAAAATCTTTGTCAAATTCAGTGGGTGCGGCATATACATGAGTGCGCTTAATAGTCTGGAAATTACGGTAAATAGTTTTTAATAGACAAAAAAAACGTGTTCTTAAATGTATCCGCTTTAATGTGGATGTCAGCTCAGGTTCACTTTGACAAACCCAACAATGTGCTTAACTGAAGAGACCAGAAAGTGCTTAAAAATGATGAATCCTTGCTTCGTTATCATATTTTATGTTAAACATTATTGTTTTATTAGCTATAGAATAAAACGCCCAGCCGCAAATTGATTTTAATAACGCTTTCATGATTTATTATGGAACAATACAAAACATCTGCAATAAAGGTTCTGCTACATTATAGCAGCTGTACACACTGCTCTCTTCACCAGTTTTGATTTGTTTCTCTCTTGAAAGATAGTAAGAAGAAAAAGCACATGCTACAAATAAGAAAACATACTGCTTTGCATACTACTGGTATAAAGCATTGACAATGGAGACTCCTTTGCAGTTTGTTTGGAATACATTTGTGCATGGAAATTCCCAATTATTCCCTTTTGGGATTCCTGAATGCTTCAAAATTGAATAAATCATTCATTAAATATTAATAATAAACATGTAAAACATGTAAAGGGTTATGACTTTGTGCTTTTGGGAAAGTTGTGGGAATTTAAAGGGTTTCATGTATATAAAGGTTTGATATAAATGATTGATTTTTGGTGTTGACACGTCTGTGACAGCTTCATTCCCTCACACAGCAAACACTCCTGCCTGAGCTTGACCCCAGTGCTGTTATTACTTGTGTCAGTTTACAGGAAGCTAATGATCCCACAGAACTGATGGATTGGTGATAACAGGCTTCACTGGAGCTGTAGTAAAAGAAAAAAAAAGACAAAACAAAATCTATTTGAAGAGCCCATTCCGAGTGTTGAGTGTAGAGTTAGTTTGAATTAGTCGCTGAGCAAAAGCCTTGAAGAGTTTTTTTTGCTATTAAATCTGTAAAAAGAACTGTTTTGGGGTATTAATATACCCAAAACAAAGGAGAGTCTAAGAGTACAGCTGCTGCTCCCCCGAATCGAGAGGAGCCAGTCGAGGTTTGGATAAAGGGATGCTCACCTCCTGACTTTAGATAGAGAGGTATCGGGTATTTTCCAGCAGAGACCCAAGGGCGCCCCCATGACCCGCTGAAGAGATTAGAGCTCACATGGATTGGAAATGTTTGAGTAGTAGCAGGATTCTGTAGGCAGTGATCGAGAACTTTGGACTGAGCTTCGCAGTGTGCTGGTACAGTGAAGTAAAATGAAATCGAATGAAATATGGTTAAATAAAATAAACTACATTCATTAATGTTTATATTAGTATTTGATTTGTACATTGTAAGGATGAAAAAGCCTAATAATTCAATTACATTAAATCAACTACATGGATGGATGGAGGGATGATGGATGGATGGATGAATAGGTTGATGGATGTATTTATGAATAAAGATGAATATACTCACGGATGGTTGGATGGATTAATATATAGTTGGATAGTTGTAATAATGGATTAATGGTTGGATAAATAGTTGTATGGGTGGATGGATGGATGGAGGGATGGATGGATGGATGGATGGATGGATGGATGGATAGATGGATGGATGGATGAATGGATGGATAGGTGAATATATAGTCGGATAGATGTATTAATGAAGTAATTGATGGATGGATGGATGGATGGATGGATGGATAGATAGATAGATAGATAGATAGATAGATAGATAGATAGATAGATAGATAGATAGATAGATAGATAGAGACGGATGGACGGACGGACGGACGGATTTATTAATAGATGGATGTAATAATAGATGGATAGAGCTATTAATAGATGGATGAAAAGATGAAAAACACTAAAATTGATGATGAACGAATGAATGATGATGAATAAAATTGAGATGCATATTTGATGTTTTTTAATTCATGCCTTATAAAATACATTTTGTTTTTTTATTATAATATATTCCAGTTGAAAATAATAAAACATATATTTTGCTGTGTGCATACGTGTGTGTGTGTGTGTGTGTGTGTGTGTGTGTGTGTGTGTGTGTGTGGTCACTCTGTCAGTGGCACTTCAGGATGTACCGTGTTCGCAGTATAACACGGTTCCTCTAAGCAGCGAGCGTAATCTCTCCAGATTTGTGCAGTTGTTAAATTCTTTCTCTGCCTGTTCTCACATTTCTCACTGTGTGCTCATTTTCGAGTATGTGTCCACTCCCTCCCCATCCCCTACACCCCTCCTCCCCGAGCTGTTGGGGACACAACCATTGTTTCAACGAGCTCTCTGTCATACATCATGGCCTAAATATAGATCTTGGGCAAATCGATGTGCGAGAGGGAGCGCTGGAGGAAAAACACAAGACTCTTCCTCTTGTTTATCACGTCACCTCCCTGCACACCGGCTGCCACGTTTGCTCTAATTAGCCACAAGTGGCTTGGCACTCGGGGTGACCTTTTTTCCGGCCGGGGGTGAAGAGTAGGGGATGAAGTATGTCGTAGAACACTTTGCATTTGGCCCTTTGTGTCATTTTGTCAACAGAAAATGACTTTGCTCATGACATCAGTGTTCAGGTTTGACCCGATTATCTCTGGTGATATTTATACGACTTCCATGTCGTATTTGGGCACAAAAAATGTTTCTCCTGTTTCAGTAAACTTCACTCATCAGTGCTGTTTTCTCACATCCATATATTTTTTTTACATTTAAACACACACACATAATTTACATTTATTGTGCATTTCCTAATAATTAGGGTTAATGCAGTTTTAAGTGGAGTGTCCTGCTCCTAGATACACCCTTGTAGGATTTTTCTATTATACAAGCTCAAACCTGTAACTGATCCTGGATCGTTTTTTTTTTTGTGCTGCTTATTTAAAAAAAAGTCCACCACCCCCATTCCCACCCCCAGAGGAAATCAGGACACTGAAGCCACTTCCTCAGACAGGCTGGCACAACTCCAAAAACTTTGGTTTCAAATTAATCTCGGAAAGTCTTCTCTGATTGTAAGAAAGAAAGAAGGAGTCGTAAATCTTTGTCTGATGTCATTAGTTTTGTGTTCTTTTTTTTTTCCCGGAATCGGAATAAAGCAGGTTTTTTTTGGAGGTAAATTTCTTTCTCGTACAGTTCGAACATGACCTTCTAGCGTTATTTTAACTCGCACTATACTATCGGAAAGCTAGTAAATATGGTAGAGAATTGAATTTACGTTATTGCATTATGAGAGCATATCTTTCATCAGATGGAGTTCCTGCCGTGGCTTATTCCCGCTCTCGGGAGTAGTAGTATCGATCCCTTGGTAATTTCACCTGCACGACTTCAGGAAGTGGAAATCTCCCCTCTGCAGTGTCATTGATTGTGTTTGGATTTTTTTTCCTTTTCTTTTTCTTTTCTGTTTGTTTTTTTTTACCTTCTTTGGAAAAAACTCTGGCTCTTTTCATGCCCGTTTGATACGTTATCATTACCTGCGGAGTTGGAAGGCATCCTAGAGCCCAGACGAATCGATACATGCACAAAGCGGCCAATCAGGGTGGATTAGCTGAGCATAGTTCAAGAGACAATTTGACAATAGGATAACTATCAGCAATAGAAATCCTTTGCTGATTACTTTGAGGTTTCCCACAAATCTTCCGAGTAATCGAGAGACCCGATCATCTCCACCATATCGGTACTTTTGAAACCGATCCCTTCTGCCCATTAACACGACTCTGTAAAGGGATCTCTCAGGGTTACTAGCATGCTAGCAAGCATCACAGAAAGAAGTGACCTTTCATTAATGAACCTTTAATAAAGAGCTCATGTGTTGAAGTGTTGACGTGTTTTCTAGCTTAAAGGATGTACCTTACCTTATGGACTAGTGGGGGACTACTTTTTCTTTTTTTCCAGCTTCAATTCCTTTTTTTTCTCCACAGCACAACTTTTAGCCTTACAGAGCAAAACGAGTTTTGTACAATGCACTTGTACTTGCCAAAATATAAAGACACTGCAGAGAATAGAAATCCAGAGGTAGGATTCTTTGCATATAGGCTAAGAAGGGTCACAATGAATTTTTACATCGGCAGATCATCGTGATATTAACATATTCATGGCAAAAACCAAAAATCTAGAACAAAAGTAGAATATTTTACATCTCATACACGTCCTACTTTAAAACTTTCACTGTAAATCTGTCAAATCATGTATCCTAAAGTCTTTGGCTATATCTTTAACCCAGAAAGACACTACTACTTCCCTCCGTCTTGTCAACAAAATGGCTACCAGAGCATAACTAAAACATGCATTCAAACCATGTTAGTCTTAATAGCAAAATATGGGCTAATGTTAGCTTGCTAGCAAACCAGAGGGGAAGTGGTAGCTCGGTGGTTAAGGCTTTGGGTTACCGATCTGAAGGTCAGGGGTTCAAGCTTTAGTATTGCTAAGCTGCCACTCTTGGGCCCTTGATCAAGGCCCTTGGCCCTCTGGAGTGCTGTATCTAATCACAGCTTGCTGATATATGAACAGAAATAATTTCACTGTGGTGAAATGTACACGTGACAAGTATTAAACACATTAACCATTCTGCTCTTTTATACTCATAATTAGCTAAACAGTAATCTTGATTGTCAATAAAATTGGTTAGCAAGTGGTCAGATAGCTGTTACTGTGTGAGATTAGATTAGCTGAATGAACTACTTAGATTGTAGTTACAGGTCAAATAAAGGACAAATAACTACTACTACTGTGTGCAGTGACATTATGTAAATTAATGACTTCATTAGCTTGCTAGCTAGATACTTTGTTCATACCAGAGGTCATATAATTACTACTGTAGGCAGTAACATTAACTAAACCGATTTACTTTTTTTAGAAGTCAAATAATGTGTATGGTAACAGTAGCTAAATTCACTACTTAGCTAAATAAACATTGCACAATTCAGTGAGATCAGCAAGTATTTATCTAGGAGAATTTGAAGGGTAGCATTAATCACGCCAACATATATTCATATGCATGCATATACTAAATCCTTTATGTGATTAGGACTGAAATGCAGGATTAACTGCTTTTCTTTGTGTTCAGATACAGAATTTCTTTTATTGCTAATATGTTGTGATGAAAAGCCACACGAAAACAGGGCATTTCTGTTCTCTGACATGATTCACAACCTGCATAGAGAACCATGAGAGAGAGTGAGAGAGAGAGAGAGAGAGAGAGAGAGAGAGAGAGAGAGAGCAGGAATGTTCTTGGAAAAGTGTACAGTTTGGGTTCTGTGTGTGTTCAAATGACTCAGAAAGAGAAAATGGAGTCTGAGGACGAACGAACAACCGTGTCTCCGTTTGACTTCGCTTTGATTTTCTGTCTAACCTGTTGCAGCGCTGCTTGTTTTATAAGCATCTGAGCTTGTTTTAATGATCCGGAGATGATTTTTGTGCTGAGACAAGAAAGATTAAGACAGACAGCTCCTTGTGCACACTTTCGCTTTAGAAGGAAACGCAACCAGCTGAAAGAATGAACGCTTTGTGTGTTAATATCTCGGTGCCAAAGAGGGAGGGGAATGAGGAGGAGGAGGATGTATTGACTGGTGGGGGGAAGGAATACTTAAGAGAGAGAGAGAGAGTGTATGTGTATGTATGTGTGTGTGTGTGTGTGTGTGTGTGTGTGTGTGTGTGTGTGTGTGTGTGTGTGTGTGTGTGTGTGTGTGTGCCATATCTGCGGTTGCGCAGTGTTTACAGTACTTGTTGTACTTTTGTTCTTGGATCCGTGTCATAGTCTCATGAGAGGGACGCAGCTCATACACGCTTTGTTGTTCTGTTGTAAGACAGTCAGCTTTTCACTGCATCAGAATAGCAGGAATTCGGAACGAATCAGCAGATGTAGAAACGGAATTGACACCGTGCACTGTGCCTGTTTGTTAACGTCGTAGTGGCGACGTCGTCTTCCCTGAATCCGATTGGCCTGAAGGCTGTGATTCAAACCACAGGTTTCTATTAACTTGCTCATTCTACTAGACTGCCTCGTCGTTTCCGTGGCAACAGCTAACTCATAGTGTCTCCTTGTATAGTGTAATCGAAGGCTAGTAATTAGTGTATAAAGATCAGGTCGATCTTTAACAGAGAAGGTGATGGTCGATATGGTGATGTTCTTTAGCATTTGGGAAGGAGTCTCCAGTGTTAGCATTTCTATATTTGGACTTTGTGAGGTTAAGGAACTTTTCTATATTGTCAGCAGGATTTTTGTTTTAATCAATCCAAGTTATGGAACTGTACCACATGTACTGTTAGGAACACTGGTCTGGTAACTGTAGCTTCACTTCACAGTAGCTGCACTATGAAAGATGTGTTTCTAAGTGGTGGAGAAAAGAAGCGAATTTCTATGTGAACATACACAAAAATTGAGCATGCAGGGTTTGTGAACATGTGTAAAAACAGCTGGTTCGGGAAATGCAGATCTTTTAAAAAGACAAAAATTTGAAACTCCAACAATTTATGTCACAGGATCATGTATACACTGGGTAGCCTTTTTTTGTTGTTGTTTATTCCAAAAACCCCAAACAAAGATTTCAGATATATTTTCTACATGTGAATGCACACTGACTGTATTTACATAATGACAGCAAAGTGACAATGACATTACAGCAGACTTTTTTTAGTCAATCAATTTATACCTTCATGGGTTCCCTGGTGGTCTAGTGGTTAGGATGTGGCGCTCTTTACCGCTGTGGCCCGGGTTCGATCCCCGGTCAGGGAGCCAACCCCAGCCATTAGGGTTGCACAAGCCTTAGTGCCGGTCACAAGCTCAGATAAATTGGGGAGGGTTGCGTTAGGAAGGGCATCCAGCGTAAAAACATGTGCCAAATCAAACATGCGGATGATCCGCTGTGGCGACTCCTAATGGGAGAAGCCGAAAGAAGGTAGTAGTAATTTATACCTTCATATTTATAATGTATGTAAAAATGTAAGTCAGAAAACACTGAGACGTCTCATACGTGCGACGAAAACAGCGCTCTGCCAAGTACATCAATTTGAAAAGTCGTTTGTTGTGATCTGAACGGGTCATGTTACAGTGTCACCTGACTAAAAATATGTCAATGTTTCTGAATATCTTAGCGGCGTTTCATATATAAGATGGTATTTTTTTGTCAGGTGATGCAGTCATGTGACCCATTTGAACAATTCAACATTATAGTCTTGGGGTCACCCGCAGGAAAAAGTCCTGTGGCGATTTTCCTTGACATCGATGACATCATTCAGTAGATTAAAAGAGACAGGACGTGAAGAAATGCTTGACGGAAATGACATGGTCCCGAGCGTCATACGTTTGTGGCGTGCAGTGATGTAAACGTTTCAGTCCGGATGACCGATTTTTGGGAAAAAAAACGTCATTTGTCAAAGTATCCGGATTAATGTGGATGTAGCCTCAGAGTAAATATTTAATGAAAGAGATTTCGCCTGTTCAGTGAGAGAGAGAGTGTGTGTGTGTGTGTGTGTGTGTGTGTGTGTGTGTGTGTGTGTGTGGGCTGTGGAGGTATGCTGGTATAATGTGTGTGTTCTCTGTGGTTGGCCCTTGGCTTTAGAGGCTTATGTGTTACAGAAGTCTATGCCCAGAGTTTCTGTGTCTGGCCACCTCTCCTTTTTACTGAAAAAGGTCGGTCTCTTTCTCTCTCTCTCTCTCTCTCTCTCTCTCTCTCTCTCTCTCTCTCTCTCTCTCAGGGGCAGCCAGAAAATCCCCAAACTGCTTATTACCTCCTTTCCTGAAGCCAGTCCCAGAGTCACACTTCCATTAAAAAAACAAATCTGTTTCATTTATTTATTTATTTATTTATTTATTTATTTATTTATTTATTTTTCTTGTTAATCTCTTTACAGTAGTACATTTATTTCCTCCACATTCCACTACTGTAAACTACTGAATTCCTGATTCATACTGAATCATCGCCCGTAGCACACAAAGCTACAACTCGGTCGAAAGTATCATTAAAACGCCTTCGGGTAAATATTGCTTTACACTACACACTGCACAACCGAAGCAGCTTAACTACAGGGAATCCTTATCTTGCGCTTATCTAACCGGGTAATTACGAATAATAACCCAATGACGCTGCTTGAAGAGCGTTCTGCTCCTCGCAAACTGAATCTAAGTGTCAATGTCAGTCCAGTAATGAGTGAGCATTTTTGTTTCAATACACCGGCTTGTTTAAAACACCGATGCTTACTTACAAAGCTAAAAGCGGACCAGTATCTCTCAGCGATTAGCTCACCATACACTGCACCATGCGCCCTCCATCCTCTACCACTGCACGACTGGTCCCACCATCTCTCAGGGAAAACATGCTTCCAGACGCTTCTCTGTCCTGGAACTGAGGTGGTAGAACGAACGATCTGTCTTCACACAAGGTCTAAAGACCAACGTTTTTGAAGGAGAGATAGCTTTGTTTGTTTTTTTGGTAATAAAAATATTAATATTATTTAAAAAATATAATAAAATTTCACATTTTTTCTAATACAATGAATTATTAAAAGTGCTCCGGAAAAAAAGCGCCATCTGGCAAACGTCATAATGGTAATTTTATTTTAGCATTTTATTCTTGCGTTTTATTTCTGTAAATTTTTTGAACATTTTCCTAAAATTTCATCACGAAAAAGGTATACATGCAAACAGGCAGCAGTATTCTCTATCCCGTATTCAAACCACCACGCTAGCTAGAAAACGTATTGCCGATTACGTGTTCCTTAAGAGACGTGATTCAAATACATTTGCAAAACTCGCATTTGCATTTAGCACTTTTTGTACACAGCTGGCACAAATGGCTGCCAAAGTTCGGTTCGCTTCGTTTCTGGTGTCTAAACCGATCCTGTTGTATCGAAGAAAAACAAAACAAAACGCAACAGTAAATCTAATCTTTGGTTGGACAAAAGAAAATAAAAGCGTTTCCACCTTATTTGCAGAGAAATCAGTCGGGCAAATGCTGTGGGCGGGAGTTTTCGAGGAATTGACGTCTGACTAGACGGGGCGAACAACAGTCTTGCGTTCTTCCTAATGTTGCCAGGTTTGCAAAATCAAATACTTTTGTTGCACTCCAGCTGCTTTAACAGAATCTGGTTCTTAAGTACCGCCCAAAAATTCTAGTTCTGTTATAGAGTTAATCGTTGTTGGGGTTTTTTCTTCATTTTGCTTACAACTGTAATCACTCTGTCCTTCAGCAGCCTCTCTTTCATCTCCTCTTCCTCATAGGTAATTAGAAAGAGGATTTAGTGAGGAAGTGAACTGTCATGTACAGCAGCCAGAGACTAAAGCAAGTGCAGGAAAAGTGAAGACAAATCCAAAGAAACCTGACATTAGATCAAAGTACAAAAAAAGCAAGCTGAGGTCATGTGATCACAACCCTAGACAGGGCAATATGCAAAGCCGTGATGTAACAATGCAGACTAAAAAAAAAAATCAAGAGTAAACTCAAAACATGAGATGGATAGCCTGGAAGTGTGACATGCTCTGCAAGCTTTGGTTCAAGAGGGAATATTCTTCATAATTATAAAATAATGATGCTGGACCCACTATATAAACGATTCATCAAAGAAAACTCTAAAACAATATAAATAAATTTAGCTGTTTATATACAAACTAGTGTCGGAGCTGCGGTTACAGAAAACGCAACACTTTCTGACCAAACAGATTCAAAAATTCATTGATTTTTTTTTTTAAAGTAGCAACACGCTACCACCTTGTTATAACTTTTATATAATCGCTAAACCTCTAAATATTATCCTTATAAAGTCTCAGCTTATGAGAGATGTATGCATCTTTTTTTTTATTTTATATAAAAGTTAATTTTGTAGTTATTGTTAATTATTGCAACCATCAGTAGCAAAACCAATATGAGTAGAAAGTGTGTGTGATTCTGGGAGTTTAATGGGTTAAACGATGACCTGTTGAACGTTTTTTCCCCTTCTTTTGTCCCTGGCGGAATTTGCGCAACTTTACGTCTTTAGTCTTTTATGTAACTTGAATTGCAAGCCGATACAAGACGGCTGTTCACCCGCAGGCTCGCCACAGCTCTGCGGTACGGCTGTAGTAACCATACAATCAGGTTTGCACTTGTCCCGGCTTTTGGAAATGGTTAGCAATAAACTCCCGTGGAAAATTGCGAGGGTGAATCGGTGAGGTTAAATAACAGGTGTGTGCGGGCTCGAGAGCTCCGAGAAAGTCTAGACTTCCATCCACAGGCACTGATATCGGTATAGCGCGTTGAAAACAACACGAGTCAGTGTGTGCTGCCAGCCTGCAGCACAATTTCAGCGCCTGCTTTATAGTGTTTCTTGGCTGCTGGTGAGGTTTAATTTGGCTAATTAATCTCGTGTTGGACTCACTTTGAGACGATGGCACTTGGGCTCTGGTTATTGGGTTATTAGATGCATGTTGTGGGGGACAAAAAAAGTCTTTTAAATATTTAAAGAGTGCTTTGTGAGTTTGAAGTATTCGTTTAAAGTAATGCATTTACAAAAGCATTAAAAAGCATTAAAAACTGGCAGCTTATATGTTGAAAAGTGTGAGGGGTGTAGAGTAGGTGCCAAAACTTAATGTAATTTATTTTGCTGTATAGAGAAATGGATTCAAAATTCAAAAAAATTATGTCATCCCTAAGGAACAAGCAATCATTGAAGTGGGTCGATTTTATAAATATATATAATGTGTGTGTGTGTGTGTGTGTGTGTGTGTGTGTGTGTGTGTGTGTGTGTGTGTGTGTGTGTGTGTGTGTGTGTGTGTATAGCTGCCTGAGCTAGAGCTGCAAAGATAAGTGACTGTCAAGTGATGTAACCGTGTCGGATCAGTCCTCTGGCCTTTCTCTCTGTCTCTGTCCTCTCACGATTGTCAAACGCTGGCAGAGGTTCAGTCTTTTTCCTCTTTTCTTTCCCGTCTTTTTGGAGCAGCTTTAAACAAACACTAGTTTACAGTAAATCATTGGAAATCTCTGAATAAAGCTAGCTATCAAACAATTCAATAAAAGAAAATCCCTCAAAATACAGCTGAATTGAGAAAACTGTCCAAGTCTAGCCGCTCAGCTAACAGGACACTGATTGGCTAACAGTAAGAAGATACATAGCTACCATTCTAAAATATAATCGCTCATTCTCTACACATATCACAGTTAGGGTCAGTCAGATACAGAGTGTGCAAAGGAGCCTAAGGGCAGATTTAAGACTTGGTCAAATTGGGGTATCTTTTTAATCCCTAAGGGAAAATCACTTGTCCAGACAGCCACAAAAACACAAGAGCAAAAGGCAGATTAAGCACAAGAAATAATAAATGGACAAGGTTTTGGGACCTCTGACTTTTACAGTGGTTCTTTCGCAAATGTATACGAAGACACATTTGTATTGGACATCTTTGGAGGTAGCAGCATTACATTTTCTCCTCATTTGAATTCAGAGACCCTTCTTGAAAATATGCTTTACCCCCAGTCCACCTCACCTCACTTACTGTACATCAGTACCTGACTTTATTAACACCCTTATCTTTGAATGAACACAAATCTCCAGAAGCACACTGGAAAATCCAGTGGAACATCTTTCCAGGAGAGCGGAGGTTATTATAACAGCACATGGGGACTAAATATTGAACGGTATGTTCTAAAGCACATATGAATCTTATGGTCAGCTGTCCACAAACTTTTGAAAATACAACGCAGATATAGATGTAGACAGATTTGCAGTACATACATATGAACATATGTGGAAAAACTAGGCTTGGATTTCAATTAAAGCAGGTAGAAAGAATAAATTCAGACCAATCAAATTCAAGAGTTCAACAATGTATACTTAAAAATATATATGTTTTTTATAACGCACAATTGTTTCAGAGCGGTTTTAAAAACCCGCTTTATTTGAAATGGTTTGCATGATGTTACATGTAAATATTACAATATATAGTATTTGCCAGTGATTAAATGAATGAACAGCCAGGAATTTTGTTTTGGCTTTTTCAGACATGTTTTGACTGGCCATTAGGCTGCTGTTGTTAGTAAGAATGGCCTGAGCGTCATTCGTGAATAAAAACTACCCTCACTTCATTTTTTTTAATAAATCTTGCAATTTTTTTGTATTTGTACTTTTCATTTTGAATTTCAAACAAAACTTAACAAAAAAAAATGAGACCTAACATCAGCACCTAAAGACGCATTTAAAGCTCTTAAAGCTCAAACTGCACTCGTGTCTGAAAGAACAGGCTCCTGTAACATGACACCAGAGAGAGAGAGAGAGAAAGAGAGAGAGAGAGAGAGAGAGAGAGAGAGAGAGAGAGAGAGAGAGAGAGAAAATCTCAGGAGCTTTGCCTGAGTCACTGCAGAAAAACTATGTAACAGCCCTGACTCTCTGTAATTGAGTCCAGATTTGTCTTTTTCTCCTCTCTCGACCCCTCCTTCTCTCCCTCTTTACCTCCTTTTCTCTTCTCTCAGTCTTTCCGAAAGTTGACGACACCATACGTCCATGTGCTGGATAACAAAATTTCATTTTCAATATAGAATAGAATAGAAGCCTACTCCCATAGGCACACACACAACCACCCACCCACTAACACACACACACACACACACACACACACACACACACACACACACACACACACACACACACACAAAACTGCAGGCTCGGGCTCCTAAATGCCCGCTTTCACAAATCGCACATTTTCAAACTGCTATTTTCGTAGCTATGATTTGGTTGTAATAGCACACGCTGTCCGTCTGTGTTTTCTTACAGTTTCCTCAAAATAATGCACCGAAAAATATTAAAATATGCGCTAGGGGGAAAAAAACACTTTAAAACTAACAAAGGGGGGAAAAAAAACACTTTTTTTTTATTGTGAATGTGATTAGGGATTGCAATGAATGCACTTCTCATATTACACACACACACACACACACACACACACACACACACACACACACACACATTCACACACTCCTTTTTTTCTTCTCGCACACATATAAACATCTAAAGCTGACACTAATTTTACAGCAATCTGCATCTATATACTGTACCGCCATCTATAAAGTGCAAAGGTTTTCACACCGTTTGGACAGAGAGGAACGGAAAGTTCGAGTTTGTCAATTTGAGTTATCCAAAATCCCCTAAATGCTATAAATGTGTATATATATATATATATATATATATATATATATATATATATAGTTATTTGTGTTTGTTTATTTGGCTTACTTTTCAAATGTTCCCACACTGCCTTCTTTAGATCATGAGTGCAAAATAGGTCATGGCAAATTTCTTTTTCAAGTTAATTTTCCTCTCATGTTTTACATTGTAGCCCGTATATACTGCAAGATTTGCACATTTCATTTGCAACCCTTTGTGTCAGGGTTCAGAGATCAGAAACACATCAGAGGCTTAATTTCATCTTTCGTTAAAATAACTATCAGGTGGAGCGAGTATTTTTTTTAGGGGGGGCACAAACTTTTTAACACATCTGTATGTACATGCTCTGCTTCTAAATGTAGTTTCTTGCATTCATATTTCCACTTGCAAATACTGGTTGCCAGATTATTCTTGAATAGAGCCCAGACTTCCACTGGACTAAAAAAGGAAATGCTTTTGAATAAAAAAAAATAAAGAATGTGGGAGAGAAAATGCAGAACAGAAAAGGACATACTGTGTAATTTTGTTGATCAAAAGCGGTTGATATTTTGTCATGTTTTATGTTGCCTTGCTGTGAGATACATTTCATTTGCCGTACTTTGCAATTCGGTCTGGGTTTGTTTGGAGAAAAATTGTTGAATTGAGGTCTTCTTCTTAAAAAAAAAACACCATGGGGGTTACAAACTTTTGCACGTATTTACATGGGATTACTTAACCCACTGCTGGTTTTTAGTTTTCCTCCAGACTGCTCAAAAGAAGGTCCCTGTAGGGTACCTGTATATTAGCAAGCTCTAATGGCTGGAATAGAATCTCTTGGATGTACTTGCACTAGGTTTGGGTCATATACTCAGCGGCTTGTGTGCACTCGATGCCATGTTGTGGCAGCCGTGTGTCCGATCTGGCCATTTATTTTATTCTTTTAGGGGCGGCGCAGTTCTCGTATTGCTGATTTGTGGTAAGATCTGCACGCTGCCTTGATATATCTACGATGGTCTGCTCCTGTAGGTTTGATAAAACGGCTGAGTCAGAGATTTCAGGTGACTGGCGTGCAGAAGGTTGCGGAGGACGTTCGGGGGCTAGCATGAACAGATGCTCGTGGGAGTGGCAGCTTGCCGGGTTTCTTTGCGGCAAGGACGAGAAGAAGAGAAGGGAGGAGGGAAAGAGGATAAATAGATTGTGTTGGGGAAAGGGCTAAAGCAAGGAAAGTGTGCAAGGGGGTGGGGGAGACACAAGGAGCAGTTTGGCACTTGGAGCGACTGCTTATTTGAAGGGGGTAAGATGAGAGGTGGAACTCCAGTGTGACCTTTCACCTCGACAGCCCTACCCCCTTCTTGAAATGCGTTTGGAAAGCTAGCCAGAGTAGTCACACCATCTGGAATCGAGTAATGCAGGAATCGGAGGCACAACGCACCAGTAACGAATGTATGTTTAAGAAATCGCAGACTTGAATCCAAATGTTGTGCATATATTCTTTTACGTTTGGAAGTCTGTGCAAATTCAGTCTCTTACTATGCAGCTGCTTGAACCCATTTAATGGCCTTCCCATTCAGATTATGCAAATTACCTGCGCGTAGTTCACAATTCCGTGGTTGCCAGATTGTTCCTCGAGGAAGACCTTAGACTTACAGTTTAAAAACAAGGACTTGCGTTTGAACATGAAGGAAAAAAAAAGCAGACTGAAATCGAAACGTCTTTGTCTTTAACTTTGAATATAAAAACAGTAAGAGACAGTTTTAAAGTCAAAACAAACGACACGTATATACTTATCTAGGAAAGAAAAGACGGCAAGCATTGCAATAAACCTCACGTGATCCTCGGTCATCGTCGTTTCGTGTTACTCGGCGGTTTTTAACCCAGCACTCGATCCAGTACTTTACGTTGTTTAGCGTTTTGCTCGTTCGTCTTTTTAAATGCTGCATGCTAACGGTTACTGCGCCAGATGATTTAATCAAACGAGGAAATGCTCAAACGTACGTCTTATTTAGCACGTACATTGTAACGTGCCTAAGATATCGTTTTGTCTCGCTAAATTGTATTTGTCAAATCAATAAAAGAATGTTTTTGTTCATCTGGGGCACTGGAGGCTAAACTGACCGTGTGCTCATGTGCTATCAGACGTTGTTCATAACTTTATTCTTTCATGAATCCTGCTTCCAGGTCGTCCACTATCATAGAAACAGTGATAGGAATGAAAGTACGAATTTAAAACGTATATACTGATACTATGCATTTCCTTAAATCTGCTTTGTCACAATGTTTGTTGTTAATCAAATTCAATCTGATCGATCTGAACAGTGCTAATTTTACATAATACATGAACAACTATGAAGGTATAAAAATGGTTTCAAAAACCTAAGTCAGCATTACCTAAAACAGCGGTCCCCAAACTTTTTTGCGCCACGGACCGGATTAATGTCGGACAATATTTTCACGGACCGGCCTTTAAAGTGTGACGGATAAATACAACTAAATAAAATGATACGACCGGCATAAAAACTGGTATTTTCTAAATATAATAATAAACATAAATCCACTGTGTTGTTTTTTTGGTCATTTTGCTCACTTGGGGATTTGAATTTAGCGTTAATGTATAATGTGTTACCGGCCAAAACAGCCCCTTTAAGATGGTAGCGGATGTAGATAAGACATGTGACCGAGGCGTCATGACGTGAATCAAGAGTGAGTCATAGACAGATGTGGTGAAGAGAATTTTTATTTTTTCCAAAATAATACATCGTTCAGAATCAGATAATAAATAAAACAGAAATAATGTATTCGTTCTGTGCGGCTCGGTACCAATTGACTCACGGACCGGTGCCGTGGCCCAGGGGTTGGGGACCACTGACTTAAAACATGCCTTTGTTTCATAGAAACTTTGCCAACCTACCTTTATTGTGTTTGGCAGACACCACTAACTGTTATCCAGACCAGCTCACAGTTGTCTAATTTATACAACTGAACAATTGAAGGTTAAGGGACTTTTTCAGGTGCCCACAGTAGCTAGGGTTTGACTTCCTGACCTTCTGATCAGATCTCTCAACACCTTAACCACAACGCTACCACTTCCCAACCAGCAGGCCCTCACGCAGTGTCTAAACCTGAGCTAGCTTTAACCCAAAGTGTAAATACTGATGCATAGCAAGTCGTGTGTTTGCATTATAGCGAGGATCCACCAGCTGAAGTGCACTAGATGAGCAGAATAGTGGTGTAATGAAACAAGACAGTAGGAGGCACAGAAGGACTCCTGAGGAGCTGCGTTTTTCAGTCATCCGTTAATTCCAGCTGGAAAAGAAAAAAAAAAAATCTGGATTAGCCAGGCGAGGGTGAAAACTGGCACTGGTGGTCTCGAAGTCTCGCAGGCTCGGTTCTTGCAGCATGATTTTTCTGGTGTAGATCCCGCTGCTGTTTGAGCTCTTTATCCCACAACTAATGAATCGTACCAACCGCGTACACGCGACCGTCAGCTCCTTTCTCTCCGTCTCAGGCTCTTGAAGAGGCGGCATTGTGGAACACAAGACCGATTTTGTAAGCAAACACGACGCCGATTACAGGAAGTGGCCTGGAGATGCAACAGTGATCTGTCGTTGAAAAAAAAAAGTCTTGTCTTTTCATAATTAGGTTCTAGGGCATTACAATTTATCATGTGTCAAGCGTTATCGCTGTATTGGCCTTTTGCAGCACTGATACCGCAGAAGCCTGCAGTATGCAAATGCGTTCTCTGTGAACGTTTCAGCCATCTCAGACATTCCAGGTATGTCTGATTAGACTGGCACATCGCGGAAACATTTTTTTTTGGGGTCGAATCACAATATGGTGTTGTCACAATATGTGAAAGCATTATTTGTAATAAAGAAAATAAGTTCAACGGTAATTCCAAGCCCAATAATAGTGTGGTATTAATCATTTAAAAATTGTTACCTAAACGCCGTATGTTTTTGTCTTTCACAAGTGTAACATATGGAGCACTGAGCAAGTAGATCGAAAAATCGCTTGCCAACTTGACATGATACATTTTCAGTGGGATTTCTCACCTACAGCTGCAACCGAGTATCTGACCATAACAGGAAACGTGCTTCTCGTTTTTTTTTTTTTTTTCTTTTTTTTCCCCCTCATGTCATTTTTCAACAGAACTTACTGTACCTGTTTCCTCTCAAGTAGACAGCCTTTTAGTTTTTTTTTGTTTTTTTAAATCCACAGTTTGCTGCTGGGATGTTTTCGAATGCTCTCTTTTTCTATTTGTTTTCGAACGCTCCAGGTCAGGGGTGTCAAAGTGGATTTATTGAACAGTGAAAGGGGGTAATAATTCTATTTTTAGCAGTTCATTTGTTTACATTTACATAATTTACAATGCAAACATCAGATCCATTCAATATCAATATATTAATGGAAAAAAAAACATGTATTCAATTGCATCACATATTCACACACAATGGAATTACATTTGTGCCAAAGGTATTGGACGTAACTTTTCAAGAAACAGAAAGCACCAAAATATGGAAAGAGGAAGACAAAAAGGACTCTGGAAAAAAAAGTGGCATTAAATATACAGCATTCTTTGTTTACAATTTTTTTGTTGTTGGCTAGTCACGGTTTTAAGAATGCGCTGACTGAGTTTTCTTATACGTTCATTTCTAAACTTTTCGCAAGTTTTACATTTGCCGTTCTGGAAAATGGATTTTTGTAGGGGGCGGGGTTTAACACAGCTACATTCTGATTAGCTTGCGAGATTTGGATGGACATTGCCAAGAAGAAATTTTCGAGAACGTTCCTGATGTGAGGTTTTTTTTGGTATAATTATAGCATTTGAAATTTGTAGTGGAAATAATTTACTTCCTTCCTTCCTTTTTTTTTTGTTTTTTTTGTATATAAGTTCGTCATTAGTTTTCAGTTTTCACTGTGTGTTTCTTCTTTTTTTGCTGCTGTATTTGAGAATAAACAATTCAAATAATGTATTTTGAGGATATTCTAAATATTTTGTCTAAGATATTTGTATATATTATATTTTGTAACTTTGAACCTGAAATGGATTTTATTGGAATTATATATAGTGTACATGTGCAAAATTACAACAACAAAAAAATAGTAGTAGTGTCTAGATAAGTATCTACCCTCTGTTGCCAGGAAATCCATATTGGATTGCATCTTACCACCATGATGTGTACTGCTTCTGTATTACAGCTGCAGTGTTTTATTCCTCTTATACAACAGCAAATTGTTTTATTACTCCATTATTCCATTCTTTATGAATTAAATGATTATCCACAAGTGAATTACAGTTGAGAACATGGATTTAAAATGAATTTGTTTAGCCAGATTACAGCTAATCAAATAAAATCCATATATTTGACACTTCTTCTCTATGTGTACCTCAGAGCTCAGTACTAATTCCTATCGAACTTGTACATTTTTTGGGATGTTTTAAATAAAGTTGTCGGTGCTTTGCTAGTGGGTTGACATGACAACATTGAGCTCTATTGCTGTGTGGTTAGATATTAGATTCAGTTTGTCGGACCAGTAAAGAAAATATATATTTCTCCGATTTTAGCAAAGTCATCACTCTGTCCTAGCGGATGATGTTCAGTCTTGCACAGATTGTGTTGATTGATAAAATGAGCCGAAAGTGAAATTGAGTAGAAATGTCAGTTAGTAGCGGCAGTTTCGAAGGTCTTCACATCCCCCCCTTTTAGTGCGAACTGCTGTATTATACTCCTGTTAATCCCCCTAATAGCGGTCTTGCGCCATTAGCATTTAAGGGGCCGTTTCCTTTCTTTTTTTTTTTTTTCTTTCTTGCTCTCTCTGTGAATCTGGACATTTATCAGCTCGCGAGCTCCCTGATCATTAATAAATCTGTAGCCACGTCTGATCAGTTCATTCAATCTCAATCGCTGTTTAATATAAGAGCAAATGACCGGTGGTGTCCGGATTAGTGAGAGCTAATGTGTGGATTTATCATTCTTTTTGAACAAATCATTCACGACAGCAGTCAAAACTCAACACGTGAACAAGTGCAAGCTTCCGATGCTGTCCATGGGCCAGTCCATAATCAGTTTGGTCTGCGGTTTTGTCCTTTCTTTTAACAAAACAACAACAAAAATGTTGTTTGATTATTAGAGCGTTTTTTTTTCTTTGTACCAAAAAGGACAATGTGATTATAATAATAATAATAATAATAATAATAATAATAATAATTATAATTATTATTATTATTGTTGTTATTATTAGTGTTTATAACTATGTATTTATAATACATTTTAAATAGATTTGTTTTTATTATTAATATTGTTTCTTTTATTTATTGCAGATAAAAATAATAATTATGATGATAATTAGTAGTAGAAGTAGAAGTATTTTTAATTTCCTTTTTTAATTGTAAGTAAAATTATTATTATTAATATTTATTAGTTATTAATTTGTGTTTGCGTTTTCTAAATTATTATAATAACTATTATTATTATTACGTCTTAGCTCGGGCTCATTGCAGCACATCTAGCCCAAAAGTCACTACATTTCTTTAGCCTAAATTTCCCCCCCAAAAATCATTTTTTACAAGGTTTATGCGATACATATCATCAGCACTGGTACAGCTGATATGTCTCAATATTTAAATACTACTTTTTTTTTGTCAGATTCTTTTGTCTGGTATTAAACATACATGTAGTGAGTTAGTGTAGTTATTATTTGGATGATTGTGCATAAGAAGGAGAGTTTTTGAAAAAATAGGAAATAGGTAGTGTGTCAGACTGTTAGAGAGAGAGAGAGAGAGAGAGAGCACATGCGCTCTGGCTCGAGCGTGCCCCCACCTCCATCGCTTATATAGGCTTCAGGAAGGAGTCGGCTCTGGGGCTTCTCCGGTCAATAGCAGCTTTGTGTGTGGTGACACACCCCCTTACGCTCCTTCCCCCCACCACCACCACCACATTGAAGCTCCAGCTAGTGGCCGGGGTGAGGAAGTGCTCAGGGAGAGGATGCAGGAACAGCACGTTACGACCCAGTTCCATCGTCACATGTTTGTGTCACGAGACAGATGGCAGTCTTTTGGAGGGAGAATGCGATGGACTCGCACGGCCTGACCTGTAGCTAATAGTTTTATTTCATCCTGAATTGGCATGGATTGAATTATCGAGTTTTAGATTATACGACTAAGCAAAGTAAAATACCCCACCGTAATGACAATGAATAACCTAAAAACCCTAAGGTGGGTGTGCGAAGACTTTCATTGTAGTGCAAATCGAGAGCAAAGACTTTCATGAACGATATGTCGGACGCGCAGCTGGGATGAGCGTAACTCTCGCCCCGTGAGATGCCCCACTCTCGCTAGCGCTCGACACGGTAAACTTGTCTCAGTCTCTATTTTTTTCTGTTTCAAACAGCAATTTTAGTGATAAAAGCATGTCGTCCAAGCGCTAAAGTATGTCTGCTGCTTGTAGGGAAAAAAGAAGAGGAAAGCCATCAGTTAAGAGCAGAAAATGAAAATTATAAATCAGCATGAAGCAGGAAAGACTGTCACAGTCATAGCACCATCTTCGACTTACGCTATGTTTGACTTACGATGGGGTCGTCGTAACGTATCTAGAAATATGTAGAAATCCCGAAATTGCGAATGGAAAAATGAAAAATCACATTATCACCTCACGTTTTTAATATGTTCTTTTTTTTTTTTTTACATGTACACATATACGCCGTGAATTCGTGTTTTCAGGATCAGCTCATTAATATTTAATTACAGATTCTGTTTTTATTGTAAATGATATTCTATTTTATGGTACATTTTTGTATTCCATAATTATCCTTTATTTCAACTTTATTGTTGTTGCCCAAGTTACAGTACAAGGCAACGGAATTCAGTATGATTATGCAGTATGATTATGTTTGCGACAAATCAAATTTGAAGGGAATTATTCGTTCGGCTTTCTATTTCACTTAGAAATGCAGACGCTGTTTTTTTTTTATGAGCAAATTATTGATGTTAATTGACGTGCAACAAGCAGTATGATGTCTGATCCTTTATTTTTACACTTCAAATAGTCTGTTAAAGTGATAGTAAGTAAAAAAAAAAACGATTTACTCCCTAAAAAAATAACCCTCTAAAAACTGTGTACATTTATGGCAATAGGCAGACGCCCTTATCCAGAGTGACTTACAGTTACCTCGTATATACACCTGTGCATTTGAGGGTTGAGGGCCTTGCGGAAGGGCCCAACAGCAACAGCCTACTGGTGCAGGGATTTGAACTAACAGCCTTCTGATTGTAAGCCCAAAATATTAACCACATAGCTACCACTTCAGCATATAGGTTTTCAGATATGCAAACCCGTTCAGAAAAGTCTCACCAACTTCAATTTAAAGAAAAAGAAGAAAAAGAAAACATTTTTTCACCTTGGTAAGCACATCACGCTATTAAAAACGTATCCAAAGTGAAACATACCCAGCTATTTATATACTCAGACTCGAATAAAAGCGAAAATACATAAAAAATTGTGTACAATATATTAATGAATGTAATAATTAATAGTTTGTCACATGACCTGATGCAAAACAGAGGACGAAGTTGTTGGAGTTAACGCCCCGTGCTGTTTTTTTTTCTTCTCCTATCAGTCAAATTCATAAATATTAAGCAGATCAGTCAATTTATAAACACTGAAAATAAACATGAATTCTCTCTCTCTCTCGCTCTCTCTCGCTCTCTCTCTCACACACACAAAATGTATTCTTTGAAGCACTCAAGTCAGACACGTGGAGGTGAAAATCAGTTAGGCGCTCTGTCAAAGCGGAAAGGTGAAGGTAGTGCTTTTTGCACGAACGCCAACTCAAGCTGCGTGGACCAATTTTTGCAAGCGCAGAACTCCGATAGTGATCTGGCACATATTTTTGGTGTTTGTTTCTTTCCCCCTCCTCCTCCTCCCCAAACGAAATACACAAACCTCAAGCAGAGAAAAGGCTTCACCAGTTCACAGGGCCATTCTTTTAAACAGCGGAGAGGAAATAAGGGATTGGTCGTGACACGTCTACGCGTCTGACACCGAGATACTTGAGATGTCATTTTGTTTCACGCAAATCACTTGCACACGTCGTATCTCGTGAAAGAGAGGGAAAGACGGAGAGAGTTCGAGCACACTCAGCATGCTTTGAGCACATACACACACCAACCCCTCACACACAATTGCACGCCTACAGAAAGAAGTGAAACCGTGTTGCAACCTCGTTCTGCAACCGCTCCTGTCGTGTAGGATTAGCCGTCGAGTTCAATACGCCGCCACTATCTCGAGATGCTATCAGGGCGATAAACAGCCTGAGAAGAGGGAACTGAAATCAGTGTGTGGTTGATGCCACAATTTGGGGGGGGCAATTAAAAAAACTGATCTAAAATGGTGGTTCAAATTAATCCCAGGTCAGGATGAGGCATATTTTGTTATAGCATCAAATTAGCAAAAAACCACAACTAGCATTCATTAAAGCAGAGGTTCCCAGCCACCAGTCGTGACCCAGTACCTGGTCGTATTAAAGTTGCTACCGGGTCGCAAGAACAATGTATATGCATATAAATATAGACATGACACTATGATATTTATTATACGTACGAAACAACAGTTAGCGCAATTTTACTAGCGTTAGCCGGGAAGTGGCCAGGAAGTGGCTAGCGGCTAATGCTAACACTATGGATTCTTTATTGTTTTATGTCCAGCTTCAAGAATTTTTTTAAAAGTAAAAATCCTGACAGTTTCACATATCGAGGGAGTGAATAATTGAAGGATGGAAGGAATGAAGACATTTGTTATAGTATGCTGAAATAAGTAGAACAGTTAAGTAGATCATATCTTTAGAAAATTTAATTTTAAATGTAAAAAAAACACACACACACACACACACACACACACACACACACACACACACACTTAAATACACATCTGTATTACCCAAATGTGGTCTAACAAATGAAAACGATTTCATTACATTTTTCCATTTATTTAATTTTTTTTAAATCAATTAAATTTGTGCCCATTTAAATAATTCCTCAATTTAATCAATATAATAAAAAAGTGTATTGCATTAATTCGATTCATAATTTATTAATTGTAATTTTATGAAATATTCAAAAATATTTTATATATTTTTTAACCAAGCAGGCATTTTATTTAAAAAAGTTTTAAAATGTAAATTGTCCAAATGTTGATGTTTACAAATGTTAATAATAATAAACTGCGCAATTTTAGGTTGTGCATTTCTTCCCCCCTTAACGTATCGAAATTGAACTGAACCATGAGGTAAAAACCCGAGGTACGTACCGTAAATTTTGTGTACCGTTGCACCCCTAATAAACATCACCTGTCAAAAGTTTGTAAACATCTATTCTTTTATCGATTTTAAGTCTTTTTTATTCACATGAAAATAAAGGAAAAAGCAAAAAACACACAGGAATTGGACAGTGAATGACTGGAAGAAAGTTCATCTGGACAGATGAGTCCGAATTTGACATTTTTGTCTCTGAATGAAAAACCTATGTAAGACAAAATGTTCTCAGACTTACTTAATGGTTTGGGTTGTTTTGGAGCAGGGAAGGTTGGAGTTCTTTTCCAGGTGAAAAGAATACTGAACCAACATGGCTACTATTCCAAACTTCAACGTCTGGATTGCAGAACCATACAACAACACAATGACTTGAAGCAGTGCTCGAATTGAGTCAAGTCTTTTTCCCAGTTGTTGTGTAATTCATATATTTTTTACTAAAATAATCTTAGGGACCCTCCTAAGTCTATATTTTACTTGTCATGGGGGGGTCCCTAATGCCTCCCGGGTCCCCCCTTCAATTCTAGCACTGACTTAAAGCATATGCCGAGGCTCTATAAGCTTTATTGAGAGCAAAACTGTTGGCTAGAGTGATATCTATCATTGAATGTCCTGCCCAGTCACTGCACCTGAATCCTATTGAACTGCTCTGAGATGAACTTGGATCACAAGCTCAGACAGAAATCTTCAACTAGTAAAGAGCAACCTAGCCAAGTTTTACAAAAGGCACGGCAAAGTATTTTAGCTGAACTGCGAGAGTTTGTAAAGCTGTTCTTCATGGTATGGGAGGATTTTTCAATAAAAATAAAGTGGAACATCAGTATATTTATATATTGTTTAGTCAAAATGGAATTATTTACCGTGTAAAGTTTCTAGTTTGTCGCATGTCAACAAAAGGAACATACATGTGGCTCTTAATCTATAAAAGATTGTATAAAAAAACCAACATGTCCGTGAGAATATATTTCTTTATATAATAATATACAATCAGTCTGGACTTTGGTTCCTCCAGACTGACCTCATCATTTAATATCACATTGTTATAAATATAATCTGGGTATCATTTCATGATAAACGATTAATACACTTTTCCACAAGAGATTTTATATTGTTTCTAACAGAGTTTTAGGTTGATGCTATCCTAAGTTTGCAACCACATAAGTATGTCTGCTAAATGCTTTAAATGGAAATGATGGAGTATTTTTTTTACTTACGATACTGATTGAATGTTGATTTGATTTAATTTTTTTATATCAATTAATTCAATTTTTTTATTTCTTTGTGAAAAAAAAGAACAGTATATAACAATGTGCCGTACAGCATCACGATTGCACAGTACACTTTTCTGAGACATCCCTGTTATTTGTATTTGTATTTTTATTATTATTAGAAATTAAATAGTAATAAACAGATGCCATTGATTATTTTTTATCCTTTCTTTCTTTATTTTCTTTCTAAAAATTGAAGTTTTCTATTGTAACTAGACCATTGCAACTAGACCATGTGAGTTTGCGGAAAAAACTCCAAATATTCCGTAGGGGTGATTGTTGTGAAATGGTAGTTATGCGTAAATGAACTCAAATGTCAATGTAAAAAAAAAAAAAAAAATCTAAAGTATAATGTATGATTCATTGAGAAGAATGTTTTAGTCGTGAGCTGTTAGGACTGTTCGTCTGTGTGTATTAAAGTGTAGATAGAGTTATATTGGGCTGCTTCAGGGTCCAAATGGAACTATCTATCTATCTATCTATCTATCTATCTATCTATCTATCTGTCTGTCTGTCTGTCTGTCTGTCTGTCTGTCTGTCTGTCTGTCTGTCTGTCTGTCTGTCTGTCTATCTATCTATCTATCTATCTATCTATCTATCTATCTATTAAGAATGTTTTTATCTATCTATCTATCTATCTATCTATCTATCTATCTATCTATCTATCTATCTATCTATCTATCTATCTATCTATCAATATGTCTGTCTGTCTGTCTGTCTGTCTGTCTGTCTGTCTGTCTATCTATCTATCTATCTATCTATCTATCTATCTATCTATCTATCTATCTATCTATCTATCTATCAATATGTCTGTCTGTCTGTCTGTCTGTCTGTCTGTCTGTCTGTCTATCTATCTATCTATCTATCTATCTATCTATCTATCTATCTATCTATCTATCTATCTATCTATATGTCTATCTATCTATCTATCTATCTATCTATCTGTCTGTCTGTCTGTCTGTCTGTCTGTCTGTCTGTCTGTCTGTCTGTCTGTCTATCTATCTATCTATCTATCTATCTATCTATCTATCTATCTATCTATCTATCTATTAAGAATGTTTTTATCTATCTGTCTGTCTGTCTGTCTGTCTGTCTGTCTGTCTGTCTGTCTATCTATCTATCTATCTATCTATCTATCTATCTATCTATCTATCTATTAAGAATGTTTTTATCTATCTGTCTGTCTGTCTGTCTGTCTGTCTGTCTGTCTGTCTGTCTGTCTGTCTGTCTGTCTGTCTGTCTACGTTTTAAAAGTTGTAGTTTTCACATTTTCCAGTTTCATCACACGCATTTAGCCGTGCCAGCATTTTTTTGCCTGATATTTTTCTTCTTCTTCTTTTTTTTACGGGGAGTTATTCCCCATCCACCAGCTAACAACTAGGGCAGTTGAAGCCTAAAACTTACCGGACATTACAGGGGCATTTTTTTGTTCTTTCTAACATGTATGCCTTGCGTAAGTCTATTTTGACCTTGCTTTTAGCCAGAAAAGAGAAGTCTCTGAAAATGTCAAAATGTAAAGTGACTCTCCCAAATATCCTCTTATCCTCTTTTGTCATCCTAACACGGAGCAGATTTATCTCGAATTGTTGCGCTTTTGGAAACGAACAGGAAAACAAGGGGAAGAGTTCTGGTATGCGGTGGTGATGATCTAAGATCGATATGTAGGCGGCGCTAGACAACAACGACAGCGCGAGCTAATTGTA
Source organism: Silurus meridionalis (assembly GCF_014805685.1). NCBI lineage: Eukaryota > Metazoa > Chordata > Actinopteri > Siluriformes > Siluridae > Silurus > Silurus meridionalis. The sequence goes on from NC_060908.1 coordinate 4,789,818, forward strand.
ACGCAACATAAAGCAACAAGAAACAATTGCTGCAGTTTTCCCGCCTGGTAGTTTAACAGTTTTAGACTTGCCACTGTATACACTTGAAGAAAAAAGGAGCTATCTACCGTTTTCCTCATACACAAGCTCACAGAGGCATGCGATTGGCTAGCGTCGCAGTGGTTGACAGGAGACGGAGCATATCATCCCGCCCACTGCTGTTGGCCAGTTTTGCTCGCTTGGCTCGGCCTTGCACTTGGCAGATGCACCACGTGTAATTAGAGAGTCAATGTTTTGAGAATGACTTTGGTTATATTCTTGCTGTGTGGTTTATTGTTTAAATGGGAAATCCACTTGACTCTAGAGTTGTGTGATGTACTGATTAAAGGAGTTTTAGGACAAAAAAATAATTGAAATTTACGGCTTCTGTGAGAATGTTTCACATGATATACTAGTCGAATACGACTGATGTGGAGTTGGTGTGCTGAGAGGAATTGGTGTATTTATATCATATGGACAAGCATGAGGCATTCTGTTGCTAAGCAGCTTTACTAAGCAAAGTTTCATCCCATATGCTTGCTTGGCTTCATTAGGCTACTCGGCTTGCGATTCTTTTCTGCGTGCTGAATGTTAATACGGGACCATTCACGATGGAGATGACGACTAAGGCGTTAAGGGCACGAGAAAGAGGGAATGAGAGAGAGTGAAAAAGAGAGGGAGAGAGCGAGAGAGGGAGACAGAGAGGATCTGTGAGAGATCATGAAGAAAATCTACTGTGGAGGGAGAAAGAGAAGTGTGTGTGTGCATGTGTGTTTATGTATGTGTGTGTGTGTGTGTGTGTGTGAGGGAGAGATGAAGACAGAGGCAGCAGGAGTGCTGGAAGCAGCGGAGGAAAGAGGGAGGGGCGGCGTCGAGAAAGGGAAAAAAAAAATAAAACGAACGCCGAGGATCTGTGTGTTCTCGCTGTCCGTGTTGCCATGGTTACAGGGGGATTCTGGCGAGTAAGGAAATTTCATTCACTCTGGCGTGGAGAGGGAGGGAAAAAAATGGAGGGAAATATCAACAAAGCAAAAGAGAACATGACAACCCTTGAGCCACCTTCAGAGACGTGCACGTGTGGCCACCCTACTCTGGCCCCTCCTGCCCACCCACAGCGTGTGTGTGTATGTGTGTGTGTTTTCGTGTGCGTCTGTTTCATGCATATGCTTTTTATCTGTTTTATGCATATGCAGCTCAATGAGATATTTTGAAATATTTATGCAGACCCTGGTGGATGGTGGTGCTTGTGTTTATAATATTGTGTGTATCGTTGACAGCCTTTATGTGCCTGATGCCATCATTTAAGGACACACACCCACACACACACACACACACACACACACACACACACACACACACACACACACACACACACACACACATGCATAAACATAATCAGCAAAATGCCCTCCAGGTACATCTCGGACAAAAGGATCTTTCCACTGTACATATACACACCCTCACACTCACACCCACCCACACACACACCCACACACTTACACCAACACACACACAGTTCTGTGTTACAGATTCCTGTTTAAAGAATTATTGGTATGAAGGGGGGAGGAGCTGGTAGTATTTTTTCATTTCTGATTACATGCTTTTCATTGCACAGTGTACAGCAACACTGAATTATTATTATCATTATTATAATAATGATTATTATTATTACAATATTTTTACCTCATGTATAAGCAGAGTGTGTTTTTTGGCCCAGATACAGTATATACACTCAATGTTCAGTTTTTATTAGAAACCTCTTCAGTATATGTTTCATGCAATTATCCAATCAGCCAATCATGTGGCAGCACTGCAATATATTAAACAATCAGATAAGAAATTCAGTGAGTGGCATTTTGGACACACACACACACACACACACACACACACACACACACACACACACACACACACACACACACAGTCCTGTGGTAAGGATTCCTGATCCAAAAATTTATGGTATGAAGGGGGAGGAGGAGCTACTAGTACTTTTCATTACTGATTACTGATGTATTGCAACACACTGTATATTATTATTATTATTATTATTATTATTATTATTATTATTATTATTTTATTATCTTTATTATTATTAAGAAAATTTATTATTATTTTATTATCATTATTATTATTATTATAGTATTATTATTATTATTATTATTTTATTATCATCATCATTATTATTATTTTTAATTTATTATTATTGTTTTATTATCATTATTATCATTATTATTATTATTATTATTATTATTATTATTATTTTGATAATGATACCATAATAGTTATTATTATTGTTATTTTCTTCCTATTGTTGTTATTATTATTATTATTATTATTATTATTATTATTATTATTATATACCCTATGTTTAGGCATAGTGTGTGATAAGGCTTAAATAATTATTTTATTAGGAACATCTTTAATATAGAATATAGTTTAATGTAATTATCCAATCATGCAGAGGTGCAAATACTTCGACACTGTACTCAAGTAGATTTGTTTCTGGTATCAGTACTTTACTTCACTTTTTACTTTCACTCGTTACATTTTTCACACAAATATCTGTACTTTCTCCTTCTTACATTTTCAAACCAGACTCGTTACTTTAGTTTGAATCTAATATGTGACACGATCAATATTTTTTCTTCTCATTCCTCACCGTTTTCAGCCCATCAACCTATTTCTTGTCATTGTGCGACTTTTTCAACCCCCCACTGCTGCAACATTTACTGTCTATCAAACACCACAGATGTAGACTAGTTTACAAAGCTGACAACAAGCAGGGTAGAAGGAAACAAGAAGTCTGGGGTTAACGTGGATGAGACAGAGGGAGTCAGCGATGTAAACATGACTGAGAACAGAGACATTCCTGATCATCATCATCTTTTCTCTGCTTGTGTTCTATAAGGTGGATGTTCAGCCTGCATACATTTATTAGATAACAAAATTTTAAAATCTTTTATAATAATATTATGTGAGGTCAATTTACCAGCGTGCCACTGATACAGGTAGTGGTAATGGCTACTTTTTACTTAAGATACTAGATACAGGTGAAGGTTGTTGGAGCCACCCAGGTATTTGAGTGGTATTTGTGTATTTCCGAAAATTGCTGATTAGGTGCGTAACAGTCACAAGATTGTACATAGAATGAGCGCGGTGCGGAAAACAAAAAACATGCGGAGAGCAAAAGTTTAGATAAAAGAGGTAAAAAAAAAACTAGACAGGTTGGAGTTGACAGGAAGGTCACGGTATTGCAAGTAGCTATTCCTTACAAGTTCACTGAGCAGAAAATGTCAGGTGTGTGAAACATGTCAGACTGCTAATATTGTTACTAATGATTTTATGGTGTGTGTTTGTGTTTGCAGTGGTCGAAGAGGGACTGTGGGAATGTGGGCTTTCCTATGAGTGCAGGACACTCCTCTTCAAAGCTGTTCACAACCTGCTGGAACGGTAAAGTCCTAAATAATGCGCACACTCACTCCCACACACACACACACACACACACACACACACACACACACACACACACACACACACTTGTGGAGCTTGCAGTAACACCCTTTGAAGTCACTAATCACTTTTCGGTGGTGTTGTTTCCAGGTGCCTCATGGACAAGGACTTTGTGCGCATCGGCAAGTGGTTCGTCAAGCCGTATGAGCTCGAGGAGAAGCACCTCGGCGCCAGGTGAGTCCTCGACTAAGAAGCATACCTTCGTTTACAGGGGGCGTGATATCACAAATGCCACGCCCCCCTTTAGACCACAACGTAGTGGATTTCTTTCGTAATTTTCATATAAGCATATAAAACCCTGCTCTTCCACATTATTCATATTGCACAGGATTGCAACATTTCATTTGTTGAAGAATGTCATGTCAGGCATGTTGGACTTTTTCCAGTGACAACTTTATGGTTATAGCAACGATAAACCCAATGTGGAAGGGAAGTGGTGGCTCAGTGTTTAAGATGTTGGACTTCTGCTTGGAAGGTTGTGAGTTCAATTCCCAGCATCACCAAGCTGCCACTCCTGGGCCCTTGAGCAAGGCCCTTACCTCTTTAATGCTCAGTTGTATGTCGCTCTGGATAGAAGTGTCTGCCAAATGTCACAAAAGTAAACCATAAACTCCTCTGTCCAGTCATAGATTATATGCAGTCTTTTGCATGAGCTGTTACTATAGCAACAACAATATATTAGAACCTGAACATTGGTGTAAACATATCGTTCTAGTTCCTGCCTTCTGACCAATCAGATTCACTCAGTGCCTTACAGTCCACTTGTGGTAACTGCTGTTACAGCATGTGCTTATTTAATGATAATGACATTGCACATAGATTTTATTGAATGATAACAAAGTCAAAATATTTGCATTACATACATCATTTTTATATCTCAAATATCATTTTTAGAAAAAACAATATTAAAAAACACAAGCTTATTTTTTTATATGGAAAAAAAAAGAAACATTTTGTTAATACAATTTGGGGAAGCAGTGATAGGTCACGATTAATGATGCATTATTTTGATATAAAATTAATAATAATAATAATAATAAATAAATAGTTATTATATTATAGTAATAATAGTACTTATATAATAGTATAATATAATAGTAATATAATAGATTTTTTAATGATGTTGCTGGTGGTACTTTTAATAACAATAATAATAATGATAATAATAACAATAATAATAGTATTAATAATAATAATAATAATAATAATAATAATAATAATAACAATAATAATAATAATATGAAGAAGAATAGTTTATTTTGCTGGTGGTGCTGTTAATAATAATAATAATAATAATAATAATAATAATAATAATAATAATTTAAATAATAATAATAAGATAATTATAAAATGATTATTTTTAGTAGTAGTAGTAGTCTTTGTGTCTGTCTATTTAATCAATTATTTTTCTTCATTAATACTCAGTTTTCTTATAATATTTAAATTAATCGGATCGAGATTTGTATCCAGTTTCCCAAACCTCAGCTGTCACTACAGCAATGAGATGTTTGCTGAAAAAAAGGGGCGTGTCTCTGTGCCAAGTGAATTTTTCCCTCAACTATATTTAAAAAAAAATAACAGCAACATCAATAAATAGGAAAATCTGTGGGAATAAAAAATATAGCTAATATTGTGTATGTTACAGTTTGTAGGAGAATTTGCTCGAAAATTGCTTTTGATAACAGAGCAACGTTCCTGCTGACATCGATTTTCTTACAAGTGGTTTAATTGCAAAGAAATGTTTAATAGTGAAACGATTCCATTCAGCTGTCGAGATTGTCTGTACTCGGTATATAATCACAGCTACGATGCTCCCCAATACGTTTCATGCCTCTCTGCTGTGAAAAAAAAACGCGAGCTTGTCCCTCGAGATAATACACTCGAGGTGTTGTCTTTGGAGTGAGAGCGCTCCCACCTCTCACGCGCTTCTCAATGACAATCCTCGGCAGTGTAGTGTCACAGCAGTTCGCACCATGTGGCGGAGGAGTTTGCGAGCGTTTAGTCGTCCCCCAGGAGGCACCGGTGGCAACAAGTTTTCAGGTGGGGGAGTGTGTTGGTGGGTGGGGGGGTTGTGACACTCGTGGCAGTGTGTGTGACGAGGATGACAGTGTGTGAGGGGAGAAAGGGTGCCAGTCGGTCCAAATGTGTGAGAGTGTAAGGTGTGTGTGTGTGTGCTGCGAAAGAGATAATGGAGTCAGATTAGTAGGCTGTCAGAGCAGCTTATTTGAGTGAATTGTTTGAGTTGACATTTGATTTTTCGACTGATGGGATGAAGATTTATTATTAATTATAATTTATTGTGATTGATTTTCAATAGATTTTCTGCTTTGTCTTCATTTTTTGCTTGGTATTAGAACAGAGCCAGGGTTGCCATATATCGAGATTCCCATCTGAATATATATATATATATATATATATATATATATATATATATATATATATATATATATATATATATATATATATACACACACACACACAATTCTATATAAAAAAACAACACACATTTCCTGGTATGACCACAGATGCAGGGTTGTATATATATATATATATATATATATATATATATATATATATATATATATATATATATATATATATATATATATATATGATAGATAGAGAGAGAGAGAGAGCGAGAGAGCGAGAGAGATAGTCACAGCATGACAATGCTCCAATGCTCCTGTGTGCACATTGAGCTTGGTGAAGATATGCTTTACGTGGGTTAGAATGAAAAATTTTGAGGCACCTGCTATAAAGCTTTGACCTCAACCTTACTGAACACCTTTAGGATAAATTGGAAGACTGACTGGCCTCCTCACCTCACCTACATCACTACCTGACTTTACCAATCCCCTTGTCTTTGAATAGACACAAATCTCCACAAGCACACTCGAAAATCTAGTGGAACATCCTGAAGATTGGAGGTTATTATAACAGCAAACTACAGTAATGTAGAAGGGGATGTCCACAAATCATAAGAATCTTAAGGTCAGGTGTCCATAGCATGTTGCTATTTAACAATGATATATAAGTAAATGTGAGCGTGGTGAAGCACTCTATAACGAGATGTTATAACATGACAAGTTGCATTATTCTGGTTGTATAAATTCCAAGCGAGAATAAATAGCGAATTTTATTTTTAATTTAAAGTTTATATACTGCGTTTTAATGGTAATTCCTCAGTTGATTGTTTTCCTGTAACATAAGATGTTGGACTTATGTTCAAAAGGGTGTGAGGGTAAATCCCAATAGCAGCTTACCAGTGAGGGTAAGCTGCTATTGTGGGGCCCTTGAGCAAGGCCCTTAACCCTCAACTGCTCAGTTGTATGAATGAAATTAATATAGTGACTCTTGATAAGAGCATCTGCAAAATGACACAAATGTAAATGGTTGTTGGACATGAAAAGCAGAAAAAATGAAAAAGCTTGGTTACTGTTTATTTATTTTTTATCATAAGTAGTCTTGTTTGCATTGTGCTATTACTAGAAATAACAGAAGCATTGTACATATTACTTTTCACTCTCGGAGAAATATTTTGTTTGTCCTTGTATAACAAATAGAGCAAAACATTGTTTTTTTTTTCCTCCCATTTAAATGTTTTTTTTTTTATCTTTACACAATTGCTTACTGATGAGATTGAATTGTTCATTGTATTTTTGTCTCTGTAAACACACACACACACACACACACACACACACACACACACACACGCACACACACACACACCGCACGCCAATGAAGATACATTAGAGACTGTTGCATGATTTTTTTTTTTTTACTGTCAATTGTTTTCTCTTATATTCATGAGATAATCATTGTTTTTAAGAAGGTAACAGAAACGCAAATATTTTCTGATAGACGACGGGCAAAGGAACACGAAAGCAGTTGTTTTTAACACGCCGGACTCGTGTAATGCTTAACGGCTGAGCAGGTGTTGTAGCCTGCAAAGGAAATGTTTTTATGTTTTTTTTTCCTTCAACCCTTGTGTCTATAAAAGAAGAAATCAAACAAAACCATGAGAGAAAAGAGAAGGCAAATATATTATAGAGATATTTATTCACAAATTTAGATTGGGTTGGTAAAATGACATCCAGGATTGATTTGAACCACTGAGTACTGAGTTAGAGTGTAAAACTTTCTTTCAGCTTCTCCCATTAGGAGTTGCCACAGTGGATCATCCGCATGTTTGATTTGGCACATGTTTTTACGTCGGATGCCCTCCCTAACGCAACCCTCCCCAATTTATCTGGGCTTGGGACCGGCACTAAGGCTTGTGCAACCCTAATGGCTGGGGTTGGTTCCCTGACCGGAGATCGAACCCGGGCCGCAGCGGTGAGTGCGCCGCATCCTAACCACTAGACCACCAGGGAACCTTACTGAGTGTACAGTGTACTAAATAAGGTATGAGTGGAGTAGAGGTTTTGGAGACTACCGACTGAAATGCATACTGGGCCACACAGCATAACAATCTTTAGCTTATGGATGGAACTTAATACAAATAATCAGAAGACCCAATCCTGTTCCAGCAAGACAGCACCTCAATACACAAAGCCAGCTCCATGAAGATATGCTTTACATGGACTGGAGTGGAAGATTATGAGTGGCCTTCCGTAAAGCTCTGAACTCAACTCTTTAAACACCTTTTGGATGAATTGGAACGTAGTGAATGGTCCGGTGCCACCCAGATGAGAATGGGTTCCCTTTTAAATCTGGTTTCTCCCAAACCTTCTTCGTCATGCCATCTCGGGGAGTTATTCCTTACCACATTCACTATTGGCTCACTCGTTAGGGACAAACTTACAATTATAAGTTATATGGGTTTTTCCCGGTTTCACAAACTTCAAGCCAAAAAACTAAACCCCATAACATTAGACCAATGAAATTTCCGATCGGAAACGAAAAAACGCACCTCACCTGTATTCTGAGCTGCACGGCATCGGGAGACAAAACTTCCATCGGGTCATTTTTAAACGCACAACGATGCCAAAAGATAAACTCCTGAGAGAAATAGTTGTGAAAGGAAGGAGGAACACAGTGAAATATGACTTTCTTGGTCGGCTACTGTTTAGATACAAGCCGTTGTAACGTGTTGAGTCAGGGTAAAGGGAGAGCTCGCTTCTGGCATGCTATTCCCAAAATACCGCTATGCTCCTAAAGGAAGCGCAACATATTTCACCCGTTACACCGTGTGTAACGTGTCTTTCGTTAAAGCCTGTGTAAAGTACATTAGTGTAGTGTTTAGTGTAGTGCTTATAGACAGGTGCGGCTTATTTATGTTGAAAATAAAAATATTTGTAAAATTCAGTGGGCTTATATATGGCTTATATAAGGCTTATATATGGGTGCGCTTTATAGTCTGGAAATTACGGTATGTTGTTTTATAGCCACTTTATCTCTGTAAAGCTATTTTGGGACAAAGTTTATTGTTAAAAGCGCTATATAAATTAAAATAAATTGAATTGAATTGAAATGAATGCTGCCTGCACTCTACTCACCCTACACTAGTACTTGACTTTACTAACACATATCTACACAAACTCACCGAAATCTAGTGAAACATCTTCCTAGAAAAGTGAAAATGATTATAACAGCAAATGAGGACTGAATGTGGAATGGGAAATTCAACAAAGCACATACGAATCTTATGATCAGGTGTCCACAAACTTTTGTCCATATAGTGTATATCTCCCTATAATATCATGTAATGACAGAGTACAGCATAACACCATGTAGTGTAGCGACGTAACTGAATAACTGAAGAATAGATAATGTGTTTAAAATAGATACAAATAATGAAAGAATAAACAGACCTCACCAGATGGATTGCAGGGCTTGCGGTTGAGACTAAACTGGACTGGTGGCCCAACAAAAAAGATACATTTGCATGCAGGTGACTGAAATTAGGCGTACATGGTGACACTATCTGCCATCAACAAGTGCTGTGCTGCAGAATTCGTATTAACTGCCTGGTCATGATTGGGGTGGTTTAAATTTGCCTACTATTGCGTTTTTGTTTTCGTTGTACAAATATTGCGGGCAACTACAAACCAAACACATACATCCCCGCCCACATCTCTAATGCTGCATTGACCAGTTATAAACCAGAGTTCATGATGTAGCCACGGTTGAGTTACTGTCTCAGAGCTGGCAATTCTACCTACTGTACACCCCGCCAACCCCACAGGCCCCCCCACAGACCCCCCAGGTTTAAATTTGAATAGGAAAACAGATGCAGGTTTTTGAGCATTAAACAGATGCAGGTAAAGATACTGACATTGTGTTCCATCTTTATGTTAGTTATAGTGATTATTAACATTTGCACAGAGTAGGAACATTGTGCAACACTGCTACTTTCTAGTGTTTGAAAGCAGTAACTTTTCCACAGGGTGCAATAAATAACATTTCCATAAAGCCCAATGCATAGCGTTTATTCCACAGTGCAATGGATCCCATTTCTATAGAGTACAATGGATGCCATATCCATATGGCGCCATGAATAACATTTCAATAGATAACGTTTCCATAGAGCACAATGGATAATGTTAGTCGAAAGTTCAGTGGATACCATTTTTGTAGAAGACAATGAATGCCGTCTCCAGATAGCTCATTTGATAACGTTTTTATAGAGAGCAATAGATAACATTTCTATAGAGTGCAATAGATAATATTTCCACAGAGCGCAATTGATAGCGTTATCTGAGAGCGCAATGGACACCATTTCTATATAGTGCAGTGGATAGCACTTCTATAGAGGTCAATAGAGAGCATTTCTATAGAGCACAATGGATAACATTTCCATACAGTACAATGGATAGCGCAGTGGATAACATTGGAATAGAGTTCAGTGGATATCATTTCTACAGCCATTTCCATATAGTTTAATGAATAGAATTTCTATAGAGTGCAATGGATAATATTTCAACAGAGTGCAATTGATAGCGTTATCTGAGAGTGCAATTGACACCATTTCCACTGCACTTCTATAGAGGTCAATGGATAGTGCAGTGGATAACATTGCCATAGAGTTCAATGAATATTATTTCTACAGAGCACTACAATGGATAACATTTACATAGAGTTCAATGGATAACATTTACATAGAGTTCAATGGATATCATTTCCCCAGCGCACAATAGATAATCTTTTCATAGAGTGCTTTCCCATAGAGCTCAATAAATATAATGGATGGTATTTTCATACAAGTGAAAGTACAATGGAAAAAACCCTTGTGTTCACTGTAAAAATTGTATTTTCCTTTTGATCCTTGTAGTGTTTCTTATCCCCACTACAGACAGATGTAGAGTTGGATTAGTAACTCTACTGGGCTGTGCTGTTTCAAGAACTGGATTAAAAAACCAAATTTAATTAACTTCCTGTTTACATAAAATGACACAAACGATTTCTTTGTAAAACTGCTACTAATTATGTTATTGTGATATTTACTATTATTGATTTATGGATTCAAAGCAACTTGAGTTTTTTTTTTTTTTTTATGTCAAACCCATAAAGTGTTTGTATAAAGCACATGCTGCGCAAGCTGACAACGCGGTTGTGTTATAATCCTGGTTGCCAGATTGTTTATCGTTTCAGTCTTTTAATCAGAACATGAAACCTTGTCTACACATGATCCTGGAGCAGCTCAATGACTTTCTACCAAACCGATTAAATCGTAAACAAAAGTCTCAGTGAGAACGAAGGAGAAGCAATCTGGCAACCCTAACATAGTGAGAAAAAAAAAAACACTACAGGATGATAGTATACAGTAAATAAATGATGGAGTGAATGAAGCATGAAATGAAACATGAATGAAATGAGAGCACGAGGATAAGAATCGAGGATAAGAGCAGTATCCTCAGTTCTGTCTCAACAACGCAGCGGGAGATCAGAACACGTCTCTCTTTCTCTCATTGTCTCAGTGTGTCTCTCTCGCTCGTCTCCGAGCGTCTGATTCGCTTTGAACAATAAGGACTGATGTTTATCCCTTACCGGAGAGAAGCGGCGCGTGTTGGAAAAGGGAAATGGAAACACATTTTGTGTTAGCAGTGCTGGAATGTTTACATGCATCCAGTGTGTGTGTGTGTGTGTGTGTGTGTTTGTGTGTAAGAGAATGTATATGCGGGAGTTTTCTTTGTGTGTACGTTGTATGATTGGGGAGGGATTGTGTGAATATCAGAACAGCAGTGGCGGGAAGCTGAGATTTGCTGCGCTTCCCCGCTGAGCTGCTGGAAGAATGGGGAGAGCTCTGTCATTAGGGTATGGAGAGGAGGGGGATGTTAAACCCACCTGATTCTTCTCTGCTTTGACAGCTTTGTCTGTGCCACACTATCAGCTGCTGCGCCTCCTGCAGGGTCCAACACAGAGCCAAGCAGTGAATTATTGAGCAGCCTGAGAGAGAGAGAGAGAGAGAGAGAGAGAGAGAGAGAGAGAGAGAGAGAGAGACACACACATGCCATTCCTTAACACCGAGAAATCCGCATGTGCCAAAAATATGCACAAACACACACACACACACACACACACACACACACACACACACACACACACACACACACATACATACATGCACACACACCACTCACGATCTGCCTGCTTTTCTCTCTATATCTGATCCTTTTTTCTTTAATACTAGAAAAACCTTCAGGGCTGCACATTTATTTATCATCTAATATTATAATCATATATAATGTTTCATTCTATTTATAGTACACTTTTTCTATACATATACTTAGCTTTAGGTGCTCTAAAACAAAAGAATAACAAATTTCAATGATAACAAAAATAAAAAAATAAAAAAAATACAATCATTAATAATAAACTTATAGAGTAAATAAAATGAATTGAATGTAAAAAATAAAACAAAATTTCTGAATGGAAATAAATACAGACAAAAAAAACCATGATGAAACATGAATAAAAGAATAAAAAAAGAATAAAAAGTAATATCACATTTAATGTTTTTTATGAATGATTAATATATAATAATAATATATATAATATATTATTCTATATAATTATGAATATAATACAATGAAAACATTTTAATTACAAAAATAAAATATTCAAAAAGCAAATCAGAGGAAGTACATTTTTATTTTATTTTTTATAAAAAATATATATATATATATTTGTGTTTATTTTATATAAAACATTAAAAGAAATTTAAACTTTTTAATATATGGTCTTCTCAGTGGTCTCTATTGTTCATTTTTTTTTCTTTTCTTTTCTTTTTTTAGTCATTTTCACAAATTTCCCTTATAGTTGATAACACTTTATTTTAAGAAACACATTAGGTGTTAATTAAAGTCTTGCTCTTTTTTCCTCTGACTTTATTTGTAATGTTCCTAAGCACTTCCACTGCACTGTAATCGGGGATCCGCTGTGTAAAAATGATTAATAAATACATTATTAGGTGTGATAAATTATTAAATGCAAACTGCTGAGCATGAATTAATCATCCAAACTCATATCTTATTAGCATGTAATGAGCAATATGTCATACCTGTAGGTTCTAGGTAGTGATAAGTGACTTTACTACAAGATTTCTTCCATATCCCATTATATATTCCCTCATATACATTTTTTATTCATTCTTTCCATTAAAATTTTAATAATTTAAAAAGAATGCGCTGTAGCGCTGTTTTATTTGACACTTTAGTTAGTGTCTGATAACATTTATATACTAAATACAGTGTACAATGGATAACATTTCTATAGAGTACAATGAATTACATTTCTATAGAGTACAATTCACAACATTTCTATAGAGTACAAGTGATAACATTTCTATATAGCACAATGGATAACATTTCTGTACAGTACAATTCATAACATTTCTATAGAGTACAATTGATCAAATTTCTATAGAGTACAATGGATCACATTTCTATAGAGTTCAGTGATTAACATTTCTATAGAATACAATGGATCACATTTCTATAGAGTACAATTGATCACATTTCTGTAGAGTCAAGCGGATCACATTTTTGATTACAATGTGTTAAAATAAAATGGATAACATGCCCATAGAGCACAATGTTCTATAACATTTGCTTAAAATACAATGAGTACAATAGAAAAACTTTCAATAGAAAAAAAAATTTAATAGAGTACAATGAATAATATTTGTATATTTTTATATTATATATTTTATATTTGTAGTCATTGATTTGTCATTATAGTTAGTAACGTGCTATTTTATATATCATGATCAGGGATCTGGTGTGTAAAAACAACTCACACATACATACATAAATATTTATCTGTAATCCCAGCCTGTGAGTCACATTACTGACCCACAAAACTCAATTACCCAGCGTGCATTTCATGGCGGAGCTTGCGGCTTGAAAGCAGGAGGCGCTGTAACCTCCGTAACGCTTAGTTAACTTTCATTCTTCCCCCCATTGCCCTGAGCGTGAGGACTACCAGCACATCTCTGAAGTGATGCCGCCTTCGCCACCCCTCCTCCTTTCTTACCTCGCTACCTCCCTTTTCCCTCCAGACCTCCTCTCCACTGACTCTCTCCCTCCCTCTTTCCCCTCCTTTCTTTGTGTCTGGCAGTGCGCACTGCACTGTACGTTGGTAACAGATTGCATCAGACTCCCAGAGAGAGAACGAGAGAGAGAACGAGAGAGAGAGAGAGAGAGAGAGAGAGAGAGAGAGAGAGAGAGAGAGAGAGAGAGAAGAGAGAAGAGAAAAGGTAGAAGTAGAAAGAAGACAAGAGAAAGCCTTATAAATGGATTGTGCTGATCAGGATAAACACGCTTTTAAATAGAAACACAGGACATACAGCAGCATATGTGTGCTGAATTAGCAACACTGTTATGAGTTAGTGGTGTACATAAAAAAACAAAAAAAAAACCAACAATATATATAAATATGTATATATAAAAAATTATGTATTGCTCTTGTTATGCTGCACATTACAATCGCTTTACATATTGAAGTGCAGTTTGTTTAGGCAAAGTATGCCATCATTTTTTTTTCTCTAATTCATCAAGATATGAAATATTACTTTTACAAACTTGTATGTGAAAATATATACTGTGGGTGGGCTATCAGGCTATCAAGCTATAACAATGGACACAAGTATAATATGCAAAATTACTTTGAATATAAATATACCTATGGCCTCATTTGCATAATTTAATAATTACTCTAAAAGAAAATTTAAAGTAAAATTAAAAAATGTTTTATTTATCATGTATGTGGCATTAATAAATATGTATTATTATTATTATTATTATTATTATTATTATGTTTATACATTATAGTCTTAATTCCAATGCCACATTTTACCAAAGCACCTCTATATGATATTTGTGTATAGCAGTGGTTAGTATAGTGATCAGGAATTGATGAATATGTTGTGCATTGTCATTGTTCAGGCATTTTCTCTTCTGAACCAAATTAAAATTTTTCCACGTACACTTTGATGTTTTAAACGCTGCTAACCCACAGAGCGTGTCTTTTACTGCACACAGAGCATGCCTGCTTTTGATGTGTGTGTGTGTGTGTGTGTGTGTGTGTGTGTGTGTGTGTGTGTGTGTGTGCGTTTGTAGACAGTTTTCCTAGCCTGCTTTGGCTGGGGGGAAAGGAATGACATTGAGACATTAGCCATCTCCTTGGCAACAGACATCGGGTGTCAGGCTACATCACGGGGTCACTCGGACACTGAGCTGCTTAGCTGGCTCAGGATAAAACTACATTAGCCATGTGTTTACTTATCGGAGGACACTTTATTTCACCTTTTAACTCCATGATTCTGTTCATTGAAATAAAAAAATATATATTAGGGCTGTCAAATTTAACGCGTTAATAATGCTTATTATGTTTGACCGTTTTTATCACAAATATAAATGAAAATGAATAATATAAAACAGGCAAAAATGAGACCTTCACTGCAACATGACGTCCTTTCTTTATATCTATAAGAAAAAAAAAAAAAGGAAAAAAAAAACTTTAGCCAATGTTGATTGGAGTTAAACACTTAAAAAGTATTTATTTAAGGAACATTTAGAACAGATAAAATGTGTGATTATGTTGCAATTAATCATGAGTTAAAAACAGCGCTAAGAAGGTGCTAACACAATGAATTTAAGATTAAATTAAAATTTCTGAGGCGGGAAAGTGTGCGGGTTGCGTGACGGAAGAACCGACGTCCCCTCAAAATTTCGGCTGCGAATTTCTAATGATTCGTAACATGGATTTTTATGCGTAAATCGAATTTTGCCGAATGACTTTCCGTATGTTCTGAATTGTACGTGTTCAGGGGGACGTTCATATCCCGAGGTTCCACTGTATATCATTTTTAAAAATCCCATTTCACATTAAGTCCCAATTTGCTGTTATCATATCCTTCACTTATCTAGGAAGATGTTCTACTAGATTTTGGAGTGTGCTTGTGGAGATTCGTGCTCATTTAGCCACAAGGTCATAAGTAAAGCCAGGTTCTGATCTCGGGTGAGGAGCCCTGGGGTGCAGTCTGCATTCCCAGAGGTGTTCACTAAGGTTGAGGTTGGAGCTCTATAGCAGGAGATCTTCCACGCCACTCCATGTGAGCTGACGTTGCACAGGGGCATTGTCATGCTGGAACAGGTTTGGGTCTCCTAATTCAAGTGAAGGGAAAATTTCATGTGATCGCACCCAAAGAAATTCTATACGGTTGTGTGTTTTCAAATTTGTGGTAACAGTTTGGGGAAGAAGCAAATATGTGTGTTTTATTCAAAAAGCTCTCTGTATTTAATCTAAACAGGCAGCTAATTGATATGTGTGCTGCTGTAAGCAGATTTATTTTTGCCGTTGTTTTATTGACTAGCAAACACACACACACACACACACACACACACACACACACACACACACACACACAGGCATTATCTCTAATCACTTGTATCTTATAAATATTGTCATTATCTCATACTTATCTTTTATCTATTTTTACTTGGTGCCGGATTGATTGGAGGCGAGGAACGATGGCGGAGATAATCGCCTCAGTAAAATTGCTTTGTTATTAATTTCTTCGCCCCAATTTGGGACCTCGTTGTGCGTAAATGTTCAATCAGCATGTTTTTGCGAAAGATATTACAACGATCTGTCATCTAAGTTAGGGTGTTCTACTTTAAATCGAGGTATAAATAAAAATAATACAGTACAGTCTGTTTATCATAAGGAAGTGGGCAATGTGGGAGAAATCTCATATTACTGTACACGTATAAACACCAGACGAGATTTCTATAGTATTCCTTTTTTTTTACTTTTATTTTGTGTCTACAAAAACACATTTAACAGTTAAAAAGAGGGTGAACTAGAAATATGTTTTTTTAAAAGTAAAATAAGCTGAATTTGAGTTCAAATTGAGGTCAAATTCAATACTATAACCATTATATTTAATTTTCTACATTTAAAAAAAACTATATCGAAAGATATTAAACCCACCTAATCGGAGAAAATGTACCGTGACGTGTTTTAGGTTCTGAATGGGTTTTTTTGTTTGCTATCAGTTACCTCAGGAATGTATTTTATTTGACTGCAAAAAAGGAACAAAGTTCATCTTTTTCTGTTTTCCATTTTTGTTTGGTCGGTTTAAAGTGGGCGGGACTATCGAAGGACCGACCGGAATTCGTAATTTTCCCAAAAATATCTACATTTATTTTGCTACTAGAAAAATACAAAATCATCAGGAAGAAAAAGTGTGTTTCTCTCAAATCACAGGTGTACATGCCTGCATTTTGTGTTCAGCGCTACACCTTTGAGACGAGGCATCAGACATGAGACACGAGACAGGGTCATAAAGATTATTACGGCTTTGGACAGCTCGCTGCCTCGAACACTTCCTTTCTTTTTAATGCTATGACAGTAAAAGCACACAGTAGATAAGATTATATTTCGGATACATTATATGGCAAGTAATAGACTACACCTTGGATGCGATCCCTACTGCTGTTTCATCCCAGTAGGCGACTTAGTTGGCTTCAAGTTGAAGTGTATTGATTAGTGTCTGAATTTTAAAGCAAAAGCCTAGCTGGTGTGTACAGGATGGCCTCCGAGTTTAGATGATGTTTTGCTCAAATCCAACGCATTTACCTGGTGTAATGAATGAAATGCTCATGCAGTGTTGAGTCAGCGAATTGCGTGTAGGTGTGCACTGTCAAGATTCAATTTTAGTTCAGACCGTATTTCATTTTGATTTATATTGCATGTGACTTGCTCGGCTTCGGCATAAGAAGTTAACTGCGCTAGCTTTGTTACGTTTACGGCGTTCGGCAGACGCCCTTATCCAAACTTAAATTTTTTATCTTATTCATGCAACTACGCAGCTAAAAGGTTAAGGGCCTTGTACAGGGGCCAAGAAAAGGCAGCTTGGAGTGGCTGTGATTTTATCTCAGCTACCACATCCTCCTTGTATAATCAACAGAAGCTCTCTTTACATCCTTCCAGTCTTAATTTTTAAATTTTTTTAATTTGACTATTTTTTGCAAAAGTAGATCAGCAATTCGTGACTTGACGTGTACCTAAGCTTTACGTGACATGCAAAACTCTCTCTCTCTTTCTCTCTCACACACAAATTGCTGTGGATGGTAAATGGCAGTCATTTCCTGGCATCTCCAGCTGTGCCATTTCTGATTGATTCTAGTGTGTAGTATAAAATTGTGCTCAGTACGAGTCCATTCATGCATGATGGGATTTGTATTAGGCATGGAGTCATAATGTACACAATGTTTTTTTCCTGTTTCTGAATGTTTTTTTAGCTGTACATTCAAAAGCAAGAAAGGGTCCAAACTGGAAACTTGCCCTGATTTAAAAAAAAAAGTATATACTGATCCTTACATGGGACTTCATTTATTGGAGAAATTGGAAAAGAAAAGTCTGTGGTACTGCATGACATGTTTATTGAATTCAATTACTGTCAATTCTATTAAATGAAAGTTTGTTTATATTCTGAAAAATAGAACCAGTAATCTCATAATAAAATATTGTCAGCAGATATAAAAACATACACTGCTTCCTGTTCACAACTGTTGGGGTGGAATTGGTTATGTGGCTGTCGGAGTGTGGTCAAGAGTGTTAGCAGTCAGGATTGGTCAAGAGTGTATGTGGCAATGAGTGGGACTGGTCGAGAGAGACTGGTCGAGAGAGAGAGTCTGCAGGAACAGGTGGGATTGGTTAAAGTGACTCCAGGATTACATGAGATTGGTTAAGATTGCCTGAAGGAGTGAATGGGAACTGACAAGACTGCCTAAAAGACTGGGTGGGGTTGAACAAAAGTACCTGCAGGAGAATGTGGGGTTGTTTAAGATTGCCTGTGGGGGTGGGTGAGATTGGATAAAAGTACCTGCAGGAGTATGTGGGGTTGGTGAAGATTGCTTGTGGTAGTCGGTGGGATTGGATAAAAGCACTTGCAGGAGTATGTGGCGTTGGTGAAGATTGCCTGTGGGAGTGGGTTGGGTTGGATAAGAGTACCTGCAGCAATATGTGGGGTTGGTTAAGATTGCCTGTGGTAGTGGGTGGGATTGGATAAAAGCACCTGAAGGAGTATGTAAGGTTGGTTAAGATTGCCTGTGGGAGTGGGTGGGAATGGATAAAAGCACCTGCAAGAGTAATCTGGGGTTGGTGAAGATTGCCTGTGAGAGTGGTTGGGGTTGGATAAGAGCACCTGCAGGAGTATGTGGGGTTGGTGAAGATTGCCTGTGGGAATGGGTGGGGTTGGATAAGAGCACCTGCAGGAGTATGTGGGGTTGGTGAAAATTGCCTGTGGGACTGGGTGGGATTGGATAAAAGCACCTGCAGGAGCATGTGGAGTTGGTTAAGGTTGCCTGTAGGAGTCGGTGGGATTGGACACGGGTACCTGCAGGAGCAGGTGGAATTTGTTAAGATGCCATCGGGAGTGAATGGGCTTGATAAGAGAGTTTGCAGGGCAGGTGGGATTGGTCAAGTATGCCTACAGGAGCAGGTGATCTTGGTGAAGATTGCCTAGAAGCGGGTGGTATTGGTCAAGAGAATCTGTGTGAGCAGGCAGAATTGGTCAAGAATGCTTGTGGGACAATTCAGAATTGGATAAGAGTCTTGTGGGAGGGAGTGCCTACTGGAGCAGACAGGTTTGGTCAAGAGTGTGGAAGCTGGCAGGAGTGTGCAGTAGTGTCTGCAGGAGTGGGAAAAAAACTAGTCAAGAGTGTCTATGGGGTGCAGGCAGAACTGGGCAAGAGTGTGCACAAGTACAGGCAAAATTTGTCAAACGTGTCTGTGAAAGAGGGTAGAATTGGTCGAATACCTGCAGGAGCAGGTGGGATTGGTCAACAGAGCCTGTGGGAACAGGCAGGATTGGTAAAGATTGCCTGTGGGAGCAGGTGGAATCGATCAGAATTCCCTTGGGAGTGAGGGGGAGAGGAATTAACAAACAGTCCCTTGAACACCTCGACATAAAATAGTGGTGTGATGCTTTTTTGCCTCCGAAGTTGATGATTTTTCAATAGCAGCAAAGCGGTTTGACTTTACACCACATCAATTAATTGTCATAGCCTTTATCTGTTTATAGATATAGTTAATGCAGTGGAAGTTCTGCGAAATAAGCCTCCTTTTATCACTATAAACATTTTTTTTTCTCACGAGTCTTGGTGCTTTTAAGATGAAAAACAGCAGCATGACATGTTACTGAGAAATCAGTAAGTCTTTCTTTCTCTAAGGTATACATAAAGATAATTGTTGGACTTGCAATAAATAGACGTCTTTTATGTTTATTCTGGCACGAGTTGACAAAAATGTTCCTATACTGTTTTTTCACAAGTACTTTTCTTTTTAATTTGCCCATGAGAGGGAACGTCTCAGTTTCCTTATTAAGGCTTTTTTGTTTATCTGACATGAGGGATTGCTACAAGATAACACTAGATTATTAAGAGAACTTACTCAGAAGTGCTGTAATCCTGTTCAAATATGGTGAAAATGTCAAGCAAGGCTGTTTAAGTGAATTTGATAAAACCTTGTCAATTTCCATTTGCTCACTCGGCTTACACTAACAGACCATAGTGGAAAAACCTCAGTTTGAGCACAGATGCTTCTGCATAAGAGGCTAAAACATTCTTAGTGTAAAACATTGAATGTAGCTGGGCTGGTTAACAAGAGAAAAAAGGTAAGGTATACGTTTTCTCCAGACAGGACAACTTCTATTACATGTGCCATGCAACTAGCTATAAGAGCGATTGGAGAGGTTGATTTGTTTAGGGTTTTTAATTTTAGTTTGAGTCCTCACATAGCTTTTATAGAACAGAATCTTGATAATGACCTGACAGAATGTAGTCTACTTAGCAGAAAAACATGACCCAAGACCCAAACAGTAGTAAATGATTGATTCTGGCCTGTAGGTTTTACAGTGAGATCATGTGCTATAAATGTTAGATTTAACAGGACACTGGGAAAATGTGTGATACTCCCAACATTGTTAGCCAAAACACGTAAGCAAGGTTAGCATGTTATATTTATGCATGGTGTGCCATGCTGACGCCGTTTGATGTCACGTGGGCGTGAACCTACGACATACACGTAATCGCGAGACAGGGAGTAAAGACAGGTGACGTCTCTGGCCCCGCCCCCTCAAAAACCGACGTCAATACCTAGGCATGTGACGTATCAGAAAACTCGACATGCCGAGGACGATCACGTCCAGCAGCTTATACTAAGAACAGAGCATGCACGGTGCCGAGTTCTGCACCTTCAAGCGCCACTCACATTTTTCTTCAGGAATTGTCTCATTCTAGTTATTATTATTAGCATTCAAATTGGGGATACTTCTATTTGTTAGCCAAATTATTTAAGCGAATTTAGCGGGTTGGATGAGCTCCTTTGTTGACTATAAATAAGAACATAATGTATAGAACGCATAATGTTGCTTATAAACGATGTACTACACATCTATTAGATTGATGGCATTGCATCGTAGTGTAATTTCAGAAATCGAAAGATGGCTGTTGAGCAGTTTATCACCGAACAGAGATTGGAAAATCGCATTTGATGCAGTGCACAAGGTTATGTATTAGTTGTGATACTGTATAATTCTGCAATGTGGACCAATGTGAATATTGGTTACGGGCATGTGCATTCCGCCTATCTAATGCTCTAACATGAGATTCTCCCACTGGCACTCGGTGTATCCATAAATAGATCCTCATATGGTTCTAGCACAGACTTGGACTGGTACGTGAGAAATGAGATAGAGAGGATGGGTCTTGTATTTCTTTGTACTATTCCAATTAGGCTCAGCATAGATATAAATTAAAATGTGGATTTTAATGTGTGTGTACTGTGTTTGTGTGTGATAGAGAAAGAGATTGCGGGTGTGTGCTGAATCAGCCTGCTGTTATGTCTCCAATGTTCTGTTGTTCTTGGTGTGCTTGAAAAAAAAAAACTAAACAAAAAAAACAAAAAAAAATAAAAACGCACTTCAGTTGACTTTGTGCTTATCGCCCTCTTCTGGACACATGCGTGCATGATGTTGAGCACATGAAACCACATAATCTTATTTCTCTGTGTCTCCCCAGCAGCAGTGAGCACCTCTCTTGCTCCTTCTCCTTCTTCCTGCATGGTGAGAGTAACGTGTGCACCAGCGTGGAGATCTCACAGCACCAGCCTGTCTACCACATCACCGAGGAGCATGTACGCCTGGCCCAGACCTCCAGCAGTCCCATACAGGGTGAGACATACACAAGATTTGTTTTTTACCACTTCTCTAAAGCTATATACAAGTTTATGGTAATTGCTTATTCCAGTATTTAGATCTCAGACATAATTATGGACATACCTATCAAGAAACGTACGTACCTGGGGGTTGACATTGGCGAGAACAGAGGTGTGTCTCAGCTACACACGATTCTGACCTTGAAGCATGTGTTTCTTGCGTTGTTTTGGCTGAAATAATGGGTTATATTGAGGCAGACGGCACTGTTTGGAAGTTTACCACAGTACAGTATTTCACCATGGAATTCATGTTTTGGTTGTGAATGGATACAATAAAAAAAAATAACCACAGCTACTACTAAAAATATAAAGCTGATGTTGTTCATTTATAAATTTATCATTTTGTCATTTTATGGTAATGGATTGTGGAGGATATTTCTTATTACTTAGAAAAACTCTAACCCCTGCTATAGCTGAAAAAGCAATTTATACTCAAAAAATCAAGCTATTTATAGTAAAGGGTTGTGGATATTACAAATTAATTGGACAATCTGCTTACATCAGGAACCTAATTTTTTAATTAAAAATGTCAAGAGCAGGAAGCAGGTGCAAGAAAACACTAAGTAACAATAAAACATGAACATAGCAAACATAACCTGCGAAAGAAACTGGAGCCTGAGGAAAAACAACACAAACATGGAGACAAAGAGTGCTGTGAAAGGTGTGACTTCTGTACAAGTGCTTATTACCAGCCATATAATTATAATATATGATCAGTCACACAATGAAGTTATGAAAAGAGTAGTAGAAGCCAGGCTGAGAGAAGAGGTGACCATCTGTGAGCTACAGTATGGTTTTATGCTGAGGAAGAGCACCACAGATGCATTATTTGCTTTGAGAATGTTGATAGAGAAGTATAGAGAAGGTCAGAAAGAGTTGCATTGTGTGTTTGTGGATTTAGAGAAAGCGTACGACAGAGTGGAGAGAGGAGTTGTGGTATTGTATTAGGAAGTCTGGTGTGTCAGAGAAGTATGTGAGGGTGGTGCAGGACATGTATGAGGACAGTGTGACAGCAATGAAGTGTGCAGTAGGAACAACAGACTGGTTGAAGGTGGTGGTGGGACTGCATCAAGGATCGGCTCTGAGCCCTTTCCAGTTTGCAGTGGTGATGGACAGGTTGACGGACGAGGAGACAGGAGTCTCTGTGGACTATGATGTTTGCGGATGGTATTGTGATTTGTGGTGAGAGTAGGGAGCAGGTAGAGAAGAGCCTGGAGAGGTGGAGGTACGTGCTGGAGAGAAGGGGAATGAAAGTCAGTTGGAGTAAGACAGAGTTCATGTGTGTAAATGAGAGGAAGGGCAGTGGAGTGGTGCGGTTGCAGGAAGAAGAGGTGGAGAAGGTGGAGGAGTTCAGGTACATGGGGTCAACAGTGCAATGTAATGGAGAGTGTGTTAGAGAAGTGAAGAATAGAGTGCAGGCAGGGTGGAGTGGGTGGAGAAGAGTGATAGCAGGAGTGATTTGTGATAGTGGGGTATCTGTGAGAGTGAAAGGGAATGTTTATAGGACTGTGGTGAGACCTGAGACCTGAGACCATGTTGTATGGTTTAGTGGCAGTGGCATTAAGTAAAAGACAGGAGGTGGAGCTGGAGGTAGCAGAGCTGAAGATGCTGAGATTTTCATTGGGACAATGGACAGGATTAGAAATGAGTTTATTAGAGGGACAGCACATGTAGTACGTTTTGGAGACAAGGTGAGGGAGGTGAGATTGAGATGGTTTGGACATGTGCAAAGGAGGGACATGGGGTATATCAGTAGGAGAATGCTGAGGATGGAGCTGCAAGGAAGGAGGAAAGAAGAAGACCAATGAGGAGGTTTATGGATGTGGTGAGGGAAGACATGCAGGTAGTTGGTTTGAAAGAGGCAGATGTAGAGGACAGAGGTGTATGGAGACGGATGACCCACTGTGGCGACCCCTAATGGGAGCAGCCGAAAAATGGAGATCCTTTTTTTAGTAACAGTTTATTATTATCATTTGTGATAAAAAAAGAAAGGAATCAAATTAACACACTTAAAAAAAAAAAAGATTCTAACTTTTAAATAAAATTTGAGTAAAATTAAATTAATAAAAAAATGTTATTGAAAAGATTACATAGGTTAGACCCTATTCATCTGGGTAATACAGATGTGTATGTAAGTGCACGCATGCACGTGTGTGTGTGTTTGTGTGTGTGTGTGTGTGTGTGTTTTACATTCAATATTTAATTTTCTAAAGATATGATCTACTTAACTGTTCTACTTATTTCAGCATAATATAACAAATGTCCTCATTCCTGTCAGGATTTTTAACTTTTAAGAGAAATTCTTGAAGCTGGACATAAAACACTAAAGAATCCATAGCACTAACCAAAACAAATCTTATTTCCAGTACTGAGTGAGTAGCCACCTCACTAACTCTTTTTTGTTATACCCCTGGCATTGTTGTGTATGTTTTCAAATTGATATGAATACGTGTACTGTTACACCCCTAATATATATATATATATATATATGACAGCCCTTACTGTGTCCGTATGACCTGTAATCATGAATCTGCCATTTAAATGTATGCACTTATCAGTTTTTTCTGTCTTTGTGTCTTTCTCTCAGTGATTCTGAGTCCGTACGGATTGGGTGGAACTCTGACGGGTCAGGTGTTCAAGATGAGCGATCCGGCAGTACGCAAGCTGATGGAAGAGTGGAGCTACTTCTACCCCATGGCTCTGAAACACAGCAGGGGCGAGCAGGACAGCGACCTCAGCTACGACCCCCACAGCCATGTCGCTATGGAGGTCATTGTGGGTGAGTGGCTCGACCAAGACAAATTCTACACTCTGTCCAGGCAGAGGCATGTGATCAAGGAAGATGAAGGAAAAAAACGTCTCTGAAAAGCCTGTCGAATTGATTAGAAAAAGAGCTTTTAGGTGCAAAAAGACTGAAGACGGATGGTAGAGCTGTCAGCCTGAACTGAGAGTTCCAGCTGGATAATTATTGGCACTGACTCAGCACTGGGACACACAGGGGAGGGGAGGGGAGGGGAGGGCAGACTGGTATCACTCAATGAGCAATGGTGATTATGTAACGTAAATCCGACTCAGCTGTGCTAAAAAAATCAAGTATCAATAATATCAAGTATCAGTAATCAAATAATGAATTTTTCTAAAGAAATATGATAATTTTATACAAAAAAAGGGTGAATGCTTGCCCTTTAAATCTCCTTAATCTCCTTAAGTGACCTTGAGGTTGCAGCAAATCACATGGTTTTAGCTAAATGAAATATATCGATATCGTCAAAACCTCTTCTGAAGAAACTTCCCAAATTACATATCCATTTGATAGCCAAAGGTCACAATTCTGCTTGTGTGAAAGAAGTCTTCTGTAGAACCTGTTATTAAATGACTTTTTTTGTGCGTTTTGTTCAGGTTCTTATGCAAACCTTTTATAAATCAGAGGCCAAGTGTCCTT
This sequence comes from Silurus meridionalis, assembly GCF_014805685.1. Lineage (NCBI taxonomy): Eukaryota > Metazoa > Chordata > Actinopteri > Siluriformes > Siluridae > Silurus > Silurus meridionalis. Next base: position 4,815,514 of record NC_060908.1, read on the forward strand.
CAATTGCTCATTCTAAGTGAGCAGCTGTTCCTGTATTTATCAGGACCGGTTTTTAATCTTGCGTGGGTGCCGTTTGGTTTGACCTTTTTAAGTGAGATAAGGACAAATTTATAACATTGACAGGAATTACTCTAATGCACATTAGCAGTATTTAAAGTTTTAGGATAGATTCACTCAAACTCTCTCTCTCTCTCTCTCTCTCTCTCTCTCTCTCTCTCTCTCTCTCTCTCTCTCTCTCTCTTTTAGGTGGTGTGAGGATGATCTACCCAGCAGCCTTTGTGCTCATTGCCCAAGCTGATCTGCCTGTAGAACAGCCTCCTCCTGCCCATGGAGCTCAAAGTGGCACTAGAGACTCATCAAACTGCGGCATTCCCCTCACCCCTCCCACGTCCCCAGAGCAGCCCTGCTCCGGTAAGACTCACAATCAGATGCATATCAAAAAATTGTCGTTTTTTTTTTTTTTATTTGTTTGTTTTTGGCTTTTCAAAAAAGGGTGGCTGATAAAACAGATCATAAAAAGATCTTAAAAAGATATCTTAAAATATCTTACATACTTTAACCATCATCAGACATTTCATTTGGTGGTGCACAATATGTATCAGGATTTATAGGAGAAAAAAAAATGAAGGTAAAATTAAAAAGCAGATTCAAAAATCTAAACAAAAAATGAAAAAAAAAAAAAAAAAAAAACAGTGTATAATTTGTATCTAATCAACTACAGTTATGGTTAATAAACTATTAATTATTGTATTGAGTCTCATCAACTATTAACTATTACTGTGCATTAATGTCAAATTGTATCAGAAACCATGTTTATATTGCTTCATACCACAGCATATTTAAATCCTGATTCTGAATTCTGGTTAAACACTCTTCTGGCTGCAAGGTTTATTTTAATGCACATGTTCTATTGTGTTATCGCTTTTTTATATTAACTAAATTAGGTTTTTTTTTAGGATGAGATGTTTATTTTTTATGGAGCCAGAGATAAAGCTGTAAAGCCGAAAAACGTGCCGACTTGTTCCATATTCGCTATATGGCCAAAAGCATTGGGACACCTGACTTTCCGGGCCACGTGTGCTTTTTTTTCAAAACGGTTACCACAAATCCGGAGGCGCACGATTATACAGGACGAGTTCGGATGGACCCGACTTCACTAAAGCCCTTATAACTGAATGAGCAAAAATCTCCACTTTAAAATCTAGTGTAACGTCTTCCCAGAAGAGCGGAGGATATCATAACAGCAATCGGGAACTAAACGTGGAATGGGATGGTCTAAAAAATATATATATATATATATATATATATATATATATATATATATATATATATATATATATATATGAATTTCATTGTCGGGTGTCCACAAACTTTTGGCTTATATGTTCTGCAAATGCAAATAAAAAATGGATGAAAAGCAAAATCATTTTTTAATGAACGATGATTAAAAAAATGCAGTTCTTCGCGGTATGAGATGAAGAAAACGCTTCAGCGCTATTGCTTATTTGCAAATCGCACAGCTTTTGTGTTTATATGATGTAAGAGCTGAAGAGGGTTTCAACAAAAAACTCATAACACTGAATTAGTTAACATGCTTGAGCGTTCCTCTTCTGATGGACTAATCATTAGCTGGGCTGAAGTCCATGATCAGCTCTTTACATTCGCCCATAGATCCACACGTAACGAGGGCATTTCCTCTTGTCCCAGCCTCATTACCTTTCACCTCTGCAGCCTGAATGTAAACCTGCTTAGTGTGCACTTTCTGTTAATGGCTCCAATAACAACCCACTGGCCCACATTATTACCTACTAGAAGCCATTAGGAACTCTACAGATTCCAGTGCGCCTGATCCTCATACTGTAATACCGTACATACATGCTGATCTCCATAATTTATAATCCCCAAAATGCTAATTATACGATACTCATCTCGTTCCAGCCTTGAAGGGTACGCCGAAACTCCCGAACTGTAATCTTGATGGTTGTCGTTTTGTAGCATTAGTATGTTTAGCACCTAAAGGTCCACGATAAGCTCGAGATACCGTTACAGATACTGTTGTTGGATTGATTTGCTTTTAGCAGGAGGAGCGTAAGTGAAGCCGCCGTCAAGCCTGAGACCAAACAAACCGCGAATGACGAATCAGACGCGATGTTATGTGTTTGTACATTTCTAGGTGACAGCGGCTTTCAGACCGCAGTCTCCAGCGTGAGCAGTCAAGAGAGCGGAGTCACCCACAGCCCGAAGCATTCGGAGAAAAAGCTGAGCAATCAGATGGTCCACCAAGCATGGAAGGAATGTTACATGAACCAATTACAGCGCAAGTATGTCTAGTCGAGCATGTTGTCTTCTTTTTTTTTTTTTTCCACCTTGGCCACATAAAAGCAACTCCGAGAGTCAACTCTGCCTTTTTGAAATCGAAATGCAGAAAGAAAATGAGGCCAATTTCCAGTATTAGTAACATTGGCAGTATCTGTTTCTATTAACAGATGACAGTAAGCCAAATGAAGCTTATTAAAACCCTAGAGGACCTATGATTCTTGTTTCTTTTTACTTTGTCTTTTACTAATTTGCTAGATTTGATCATTTTTCTTTTCTTTTAAATGATAGATTTAGTGATTTTTTTTTTTTTAGTAACACAACCATAATAACAAAATCGATCGATATACAGTTGACACACAGCAAACATATAAGAATATAACAACGATATATTGTTAGAATGAAAGAATGACAATGGAAAGGCAAAAGGGCAAGACAAAACACAGGAACGAAAAGAAAAAAAGAAGACGGAAAAAGTGATTATGCTAATTCGAAGCATTTTTCCGCCAATCGAATACGACTATTTAAAAGTCTTAGGTTCGGTTTTTGTTTGTTTGTTTGTTTTTTTACATTCGTATGTATTTGTGAATAAAACACATCCGCATAATATAAAATCCGCCAACTTTAAGACGGACTCAAAGCCATAATGCCTCCAATTTTATCAATTTATTTCAATTCAGTTTTATTTGTGTAGCTCTTTTAACAGTGGATATTGTCCCAAACACCTTTATAGAGATAAATAGGTTATAAAAATTCATGCTTTGTGTATATTTTCACTAAGAACCTACTTTTTGTCAAAGGAAATCAACATGAGCACTTTTAGCAGTACACTGTTTAAACAAAAGTATTGGGACACCTGACTTCCAGCCATAACTGTTACCATACTGTTATCAACTGATACCATAAACCTTGACGCACACAATTGTATAGGATGTGTTTGGATGCACTAGAAGAACTAGAAGATCTCTTCCAGAATGTTCCCGTGCACAAAGCCAGCTCTAAGAATATTTGGTTTACATGGGTTGATGGGAGATCTTGAGTGGACTGCTATAGAGCTCTCAACACCCTTGTGGTTTAATGACAAATCTCCAAAATTTAGTTTTGAGCAGATCAAGTAGCTGTTCAAAAAGCAGACATGAGCTTTCAGAGGCAGGTTTCCACAAATTTCTGTATATTTAGTGAATTTTACAATTTATGTCCTTCATGATTTCCCTACAGTCTAAAGAGAACTACTTTTTACTGGTACTATAAGGCAAGAAATAGACACAGATATTCAGACAAGTTATGCTTAGTGTAATGGAGCTGTATCATTTTCTTTAGCAGCATAAAATCAGTGTTAGACTGTGCCTGAACAAGGTATAAAATACGCCAGGATTAGAGAAATCCCTGCTTATTGGTTAGCAAACAAGGCGAGTACACAGTGACAAATCCCAGTCAACATGTCCAAGAACGTAGCAAGCTGAAGGACTGCGTTTCATTTACTGTGTGTACGTAAGGGAGCATCTTTCATGCAAAGTGTTGCTTGAATGATTTATATAACGCTTTATAAATATACACCAGAGCGCGTCTTTCTTCTTGCTTTGACACAGATGCAATCTGTCGAACGGCATGGTGCCAAAAAAGGAAGTGACAAGCGAGGTGGCAGTGTGGGACTTCACTGACCCAGGGGAGAGAGCCCCATGCAGCTGTAACAGGTGAGCGTTTTTCTTTCTCACCTGCTTGGTGGTCTTCCCCCTCACACTGTTAAAATTGGATCGACACCAGTTTCTGATATATTGCACTTCATAAGTGGTGAGAGATTCCTTCTTGGATTGACTACTCTAAATTGCAGTATAGATGATGACAAATTAACTGGCTGGCAGATTTATTATATATCATCAGCCCCTTTATAATTGATATTTGATGAAGAACTGCAAGGGGTCTGTTCCTATAATGTTTAACAAGCGTTGAGACATTGGGGACAAAAGCTATTGTAGAGGATCTTGGACGTTCTTTTATGTTGAACATTTTTACTAGTTATAATAATAATAATATCAATAGAGTCTCCAAAATCAAGTGCTCATAATTACTTATATCACCATATGTACACCGGATATACCTGAACGTTTGATTGTACGGCCCATAGGTTTGAATTTTTGTCAGCAGTTTCTTCGTGCCAGTGTTTTATATGGTGAAGTTTTGTCCAATGCCTTTTGTAGCTTGCCTTCTAAATTCTTTCAATAAAGCCATTGTTTCTGCAAGTGTATTAATAAACAGATTAGTATTTTCATCTTTTAATATGATAGGTCTAAATCTTGGTGTAGATTCGCACCAAGGTGAAAGTTTATCTTTTTTTTTTTCCTCTTGAAGGTTAAGGCCACAGTCGAAGCAGCAGCAGCAAGCAAATGGTTTTTCGGCTAATTCCCAGCCCAGTACAAACCCCTCATCCTCTTCCAGCTCTTCTTCTTTATCCTCCTCTTTACCGCCACCTTCAACACCGAAAAGCAAGACTGCGGACAAAGCAGACAAGTCTGACAAAGTGGCCAAGCGGGCAGCCATCACCCCCTTCCACCACCGCCTTTCTTTAGACCAGCAGCCATGCCCGGAGCAGGACGCACCTCCTGGAGCTCAACTGGTACTCGCAGCCTTGGACACTTCTCTGGATACCTTGCCTGGCTGCAAGTATCCTAAGCCCATGTTTACTGGCAGAAAAGGGCCTGAGTCTCTTCTTCATTCTCCAGTATCACCACTACCACCTACACTAAGCCCACACCCTAGGGTGCAGGACCCTGAGGTTCTGGAGGTGCCCATGGATGTTTCGCATTGCCTAGAGGGGACTCCTGTGCATACAGCCCCAGAAATGAGTGACACTGCTCTGTATACAGCCTCTCTACTGCCCAGAGAAGCAAGTGGGGGCTGGTGGAAGAGTTACAGGACTCCCAGGGTAGACAAAACTGAGTACAAGCCACCAGAATTGCCCTACGATATGGTGGAAATTAAAACTGAGGGTGAAGGAACTGCCTTGAAGAGGTATATATACATACACATAACACTCTATTGCTTAGATCTACTGCAGGAATAAATTTATATCTTATCTTTGTCATCGTCCCCCCAGTTTTTTTGCACAGACGCACAAGAGGTTTAAGATCTCAGAAGAGAGGCTTCAGGAGCATATGAGCACTCTGGGATTTCTGCAGCAGCCGGGAGTTGAAGGGCTTGGGGAATCCGGTGAAGATCCTTACGACTTTAAGGAAGGGGACATCGAGTACAGCTTTCCCACCACCAAAAGATTGAAGAGCCGGGATCCCAGTCGGAAATCAAAGGTCAGGGGGCATATCGGAGTTTTTTTTTTTTTTTGCAGTATAGAGCTTTATTTGAACAATAATAGAAAAATATGTACATCCAAAAAAAACACATGCTGTTTGAGTGAATTTAAAAATAATAATAATGATTCAGCGATTTCATGTTATCTATATTTGTCCTCTCTGTTAGCTTTGTTTAAACTTTTCCACTTTGTTGTAGCCAGATCCATTGTTATTTTAAAATATATAACTCACTGAAAAACGCCTTGAGCATGTACTAATGAAGAAGATCCGTATGTTTAGTATGTAGATCAGGCTTTTGGTGGGTTTGAAACCTTTGGTTTTTCTTGCCGCATTTGATTATTTGCTGGTAGCAAGAATGAGTATGTATCATTTTATTTCATTATTAAAATATATTCTAATTAAAATACCACAGAAATTGTTAAAAAAAAAAAAAAAAAAAAAAAAAGCTAAATATTTAGTGAATATATTGCTGGTGACTATTAAAAAGAGTTTTACCAACAAAAAAAAAATTTTTTTTACAGGAGAGTCCTATACTAAATAATTTATAAAAAAAATTGAGCAAATAATAACATTTGTAAATCAAAAACTAAAGCAATTTGCTAAGAAAACAGACAAAATATGCAAAATCTCATAGACCTGATTGTATTTTTTTAACCAAATGTTTATGTAAAGAAATATCACTTTCTATATGTACATAGTTTTCTCGTTTTCTCCTTTTTTATATCTAAATTTCTGATGAGCATATGTACAGTACTGTTATGTACATGTGTGTGTGTATAGATGAAGACGTACCGGTGTTAATATATAAGTGTATTCATGTTTATAATGTCTGACATGCATCTGATAGATGATAAAAAGTCAATGAAAAAAATTATAAAAATGTTGTAATTATTAAAACATCATAGTGTATAAAAACATATTCTATACTGTACATCATTACATACACTGATACGTAATAATACGTATATGCGCTAATCTATTGCTTGAATGATGTGTGTGTTTGTTTAAGGGAGAGGAGGTCAATGGCAACAGTGCCGTCCCTGAAGGGAAAGACGCCATGTCCATTTTCATCTCCACTCCTAAATTCGGTGAGTCTGCAGTCTGCAAATCACCCATGCATAATTCAGAAGCTGCAGACACTCTCATTGAATGCCGTCTTGTTCCAGGAGAGGAATTGGCTCAGGACGAGTCTGGGGGAAAGGCCAACCCGCCTCTGACCAGAGAGAAAGATCTGATAGTGCTCATATCTGACTTGGAAAACATCTTTGGGGAGGAGGAAGATGATCTCGGGGTGAGCGAATGTTAAGAACATCAGTATCATAGCAATCTAAAAATAAATAGTCAATTGATTGTGAACACAAGTTTTTGACTTGTAGTCGGCAACTTTGAGTGTTGCAGACATGGACTTGACGATCACTCGTGTAATGTATTTTGTTGTTGCCAGTTACTTACTACAGCATTTAAACGATTACTCTATATTATATATATTATTATAAATCTAGATTATGTATTTTATAAATGTACTACATTGCAATGCATGCGCTTCTGTAGGCATCCTAGCTTTTGTTTTGGGAGGTTTTTAATAAAAATGTTGCATCTGTGATTTACAGAAAGCCATCAACATAAACCTGTCTAATTTGTCTTCTTTTCAGACCACTTTTACTAATCATCAGCATCCATCCAAGACTGGAGTGCCAGGGGCTGAAGAGCGCCCCCTGGGGATTGATGGGAGAGGAGCAGTGCCATATCCCTCAAGTATGTCATCGTTGGAGATTTTGTTTTTTTAATCCTATAGATGTGTCGGTAACAATGAAGCCACAGTACGAGACATATAAGATATAGGACAATAAATAAGAGACAATATTGACACGAGAGATCATCGAAACAATTTCCAATTGAAATGAATTTCTTTTTTAATGACAACCAGTCAAATTCTGCCTGGTCCACATTATTATTTTTGTGAGAACTTAAAGGGCCATAATTGTCTATAGCTTTTGAAAATTAAGGTCTTTAAGGGGAAAAAAACAGCTGACAGAAACTATTCAAGTTGCACATGCACTTTTATACACATAAAAAAGTAATACATTCTTTACATTTAAATGGATACCTATGAATACCCACCTATAGTGTATGAATAACTTATAATATGAGCACAGACAATATAGTGGTCAGAGTCAGTGATGTAATCTGCTTTAGGTGACTGCAAAAAATCTGAATAGGATTCATTTTGGTGTACAATATTTATCTCAGCAAACTCGAATTTTAGATGCTGGAACTGGAACTCTTGGTTTATACCCTATTATGTTCTCTCTTCATCATCTCAGCAGTAGCAGAGCTTCAGCGGATGTTCCCCACTCCTCCTTCTCTGGAGCAGCACCCAGCATTCTCTCCAATCACAACCTACAGAGACACCCCCAGCCAAGAAACCCCAGCACCCTTAGCAGGACACGAGCATCCCCTAAATGCACACACCAACAACCAGTTTAGCGATTTCAGGTCTGAAATGGATGAAAATGTGACAAGCCCGAAATCAGAGGACATACGGGTGTGTATATGACCTTGAGGATTTTTTTTCTTTTCCAAAACCACACAGCTTATACTGTAGGTAAGGGGTAGCTTAGTGGTTAAGATGTTGAGTTTCTATCCAACCACCAGTAAGATGCCACTGCTGGGGCCTTGAAACCAAAAAATAAAGATGATACTGTTGTTCTTAAAATATTAGGAAAATGTATTAATTGATCATCTTTTTTACAAGTCAGTTTGAATGAGCTGTTGCTACACAAATTATAAATTTTCCGAGTGTAATAATATAAACCTTTTGTACCATGTCCAGCCCCAGATAGGTTGTTCCATGTTTGCTCCCCTTCGAACATTACCCAGCCAGTGTCTTCCCCCACTGAAGATCCCTGAGCAGTGCTACTACAGACCCTCATGGTCCTTGCTTCCCAAGATGGAGCCCTACTGCCTTCCAAGCCAGGCATCTTTTGTACGAGACGGATATGTGTAAGTTTTTCCGATTGCATCGATTTCTGTAAATGTTTTGAAAAAATATCAATACAATCATTACACCTGTTCAAGCTTTGTGTGTTTTTTCCATCAAATGTTTTATAAAAAACTCTCTTGAATTTCTCTAAAGCAATGTTCCCAGCATTGGCGCTCTGCAGGACCAAGACTATGCCCAGATGAGCACTGGTACCGCCTCTGTTGGCACAGCAGGTGGAGTCTTGCCTTCCCCAGCAACACCGCGTTTTTCTGTACCCACCCCACGCACCCCACGAACTCCACGTGGTGTAGGAACTGCCAGTGGGCAAGGCTCGATCAAGCAAGATGGTACAGAGCTCAGCTCACCCATTTCCACGCCCTCCACTGGTCTACCCCTGAGTTCGGTAGAGCCGCTGGCATCCGGGCCAGTTTTGCCTGAGGCGCACAGCCTCTATGTCATCCTGCTTCTCTCTGATTCTGTCCTGGATGTATTCAAGGACCGCAGCTTTGACAGCTGCTGCATTTGTGCTTGCAATATGAACGTGAAGGGTGCAGATGTGGGTATTTATATTCCCGACTCCACCCAAGAGGATCAGTACCGCTGTATGTGTGGCTTCAGTGCCATCGCTAACCGGCGTCTGGCGCACGGTGCCGGACTCTTCCTTGAGGACGAGCTGGACATCTTTGGCCGCGGCTCTGAGGCAGGACGGGCGGCTGAGAGGAGGCTGGCACTTGGCAGGAGAGACACGCCTACTGGTGGGAGGCGAGCCCAGGAGCAGACACCATTGGAGGTGCTGGAACTGATTCAGGAGCAGTGTTCCCAACCAATCTTATCTGTGGCATCGCTGCATAGTCCTGCTGCTTGTTCTTGCCGTAACAGACAGAGGGCGCTGTTGCAGAGTTGGGTAGCTGATCGGCTTTGGGCAGACAGTAGCGATGCATGTGTGGAGTGTTACAACGCTCTGGTGCAGGGGCTGCAGTACGTCGACAATGCAGCCGGTGGAAAAGTGGAGCAAGCCTTAGTGAGGAGCAGCGCCCTGCACTCCTGGCCTCACACGAATGGTAAATATGGTCTCGTATGTTATTGTGAACCTGTGAAACTGTTGTTTTTTTTTTTTTGGTGGTAAATGATTATATAAAATGTGTGCTTCCACAGTGTTGGATATCAGCATGCTGTCCTCTCAGGACGTAGTACGCATGCTGCTGTCTCTACAGCCTTTTCTGCAAGATGCTATTCAGAAGAAGCGCACTGGCCGGACTTGGGAAAACATACAGCATGTGCAGGGCCCACTTACTTGGCAGCAGTTCCACAAAATGGCTGGACGAGGTTCCTACGGTTAGTCTGACGTTTTTGAATAATAATGAGTATTCTATTATTCTGTTCTATTATTAGCTGCAAAAAAGTCGATTTTGAAAAGTAATGCCTTCAAAAGTAACTTCTGTAATCTTTTCGATAATTTCAGCCCGTTTTTTACACTTTATTGAATTATTTCCATTCAGGGAGGCTTTTAATTGAGCTTCACTACAATATCTAACTTTTTGCTCAACTACATTTGGCAAAATTAGTCTTGCCTTTATATTTATGAGTGGATTAAAAACCCACTAATAAGGGTAGAGCGCGCTCTGTTTTGATTGCCGCAAGCAGAACCTTCTAATAGTAATACAGTAAATAATAGAAGAAAGTACGTGTTTTGTGTACTTCCTCCACCACTGGTTTTTGAATATATGTGCTTTGACTTCTAGGTTCTGAGGAATCTCCTGAACCGCTCCCCATTCCCACACTGCTATTGGGGTATGACCGAGATTTCATGGCCCTTTCCCCTCTGGCTCTGCCCTTTTGGGAGAAGTTGCTTCTGGAACCATATGGGGGTCAGAGGGATGTTGCATTTCTTGTCCTCTGCCCTGATAATGACATCCTCCTTGCTGGAGCCAGAACCTTTTTTCAGGAGCTTAGTGCTGTCTATGAGGTATTAAAGCCATGGTATATTTAAGAATTCCTCAGACTAATAATATGATTTGGTGTCATTACCCCATTTTTCTGCTTGCATTTCAGTCTTGTCGGTTGGGAAAACACCATCCACTGGCCCGAATGTCCAGAGATGGCATTGTACCAGTAGGGCCAATGGAGTCTGAGAAGTTGGCGGAGAATGGAGGAGAGATGGATGAGTGGATGACAAGGCCCTGGGCAGGTCAATACCGAGAGGATCATTTAAACAAACTCAAGCTCTATGCTCAAACCTGCAAGCAGAAATTATGTAAGTATATATCACCAGCTGGTACTTATAGATATATAAAGGATAATGTTGTGGAGCTATATCTCGTGTTGCTAAATCAATATTATCTAAGTAATTTAATTGCCAAGTGAGTCATACTGTTAGTAGAAATACATGCTGAAAATGAAGTGGCCTTGACTTGCTATGATTACACAACTTGAAATAAATATTGGCACCTCAAGAAAAGCATGTGCTCATCAGGAGATTGTGGGTTCAAATCTTAACAATGCCACAGCTACCCAGTGAAGTAAACTAAGGAAGCAATATTGTCTCTCTTTCCAGTCAATCTAAATAACACTTGACTAGCTTTTGTGTGTGAAAGAGGGCAGATAGCCTACCAAGGGTAGTTAAAAAGAAAGGTGTGGTTAGCAGAGGTGGTACATCAAAACTCATCTGAAACTACATCATGTTTTTGTCTTGCTGGTTACTTTCCAGCCCCACAGCTCTCGACTCTGTCATTAGACAGCAGCCTACTCGTGCCCCCGAAACCCCAACCTAGCTCAGCTCCTGTCCCTACCACCCAGTTGAACCCCAGCACCGGGGCCCCTGAAGGAGAAACAGCAGCAGCAGCTGCAGGAGGAGTCTCTGGAACAGGAAATACGCCCACACCAACGAATACCAGCGCTAGCCAGGCCAGCACAGAAGGTGCAGATACACAAAGTGTCACTAATACAATGGCAAACCAGCAAAGCCATCCAACAGAGAGTGCTGAGAGGTAAGCATACATACTGAATTTCTCCATCTCACTTAAAAAGGAACGTACCTGATCAAAAAAAAAAAAAAATTACTTCTGATGTTTTTACTATGTCTGTCCATGGTGTATATTACACGATTATTTATGCATGAATTAATGTCAGTGAAGTATAAACAGCGGCACTGGATCTTTTCCTAACAGCTTGGCAGAGCGAGAGCGAATAGGCATTCCCACGGCGCCGCAGTCTGCCGATAGCCATGCCTACCCACCAGCCATAGTGCTGTACATGGTGGACCCCTTTTTGTGCTCCGGCTCAGGAGTGGGGTCAGGTGAGGAAGAGGAAACAGAAGAGGTGGAGTCACATAGCATGTGGTTGCTGGCGCTTCTGCGCTGCTATACAGATATGCTGAGCACACTGCCAGAGAATTTACACCCAGCGCTGGTGTTACAGGTCAGTCGAGAGATATATGTATTGAATGCATAAAATGCCTTGATATTTCATACACACTGTATTGTATTATCAGCAGGCACTGTATCTACACCGATCAGGCATAACATTATGACCACCCGCCTAATATTGTATGGTAAAACAGACCACACGGGCCCTTCTTCGCTCCCCACGTGCTTTAATGAGCCCAGGCTGCCTATGACCCTGTCGCCTTGGAGCACTTTTGATAGATACTGACCACTGTAGACCGGGAACATCCCGCAAGAGCTGCAGTTTTGGAGACGCTCTGACCCAGTCATCTAGACATCGCAATTTGTCAAACTCGCTCAAAACCTTACGCTCGCCCCTGCTTCTAACACGTCAACTTTGAAGCCAAAATGTTCACTTGCTGCCTAATAAATATATCCATTCACTAACAGGTGCCATGATAAAGAGATAAACTTTCTTTCGGCTTCTCCCATTAGGGGTCGCCACAGTGGACCATCCGCATGTTTGATTTGGCACGTTTTTAAGCTGGATGCCCTTCCTAACGCAACCCTCCCCATTTATCTGGGCTTGGGACCGGCACTAAGGCTTGTGCAACCCTAATGGCTGGGGTTGGTTCCCTGACCGGGGAACCGGGGCCGCAGCGGTGAGAGCGCCGCATCCTAACCAAGAGATAATCAGTGTTATTCCCATCACCGCTCATAATGTTACATTGTCATTATGTTATGTCTGATCGGTGTAAGTATATTTAATTGGTACATTTGTGACTCGGAGTGTTGCGTACACAGTAATGCTGGAAGAAGTGTTTAGTCAGCACTACCTACTTCTTAATTTTGAGATGAGGTCTGGCAAAAATTAGGTTGAATATAATGCCTTTAATTGTTTCCGCATTTTCCAAAACAATTGATCAAATGTGCTGGATTTTAGGTGGTGCCATGTCAGTACCTGTTGCAGCCAGCCAGTGGTGAGAGTCCTCTGTACCTGCAGCACCTTCGGTCTTTGGCTTTCTCTGCCCATTCACAGTGCAGGCGCCGACTTCCAACACAGACACACATCAAGTCGCTCACAGGCTTTGGCCCAGCTGCTACCATTGGTTCTTTGTTCAAGAGCATGGAGGTAAGCTTCATTCTGATAATGATGTTGTCTTTCATGTTCACTTAAGTCTGCTTCAAATGACAATTTTCAGGCGTCTGTTAACTTAACGTAATTGTATGTGCCCTTGGCAGAACCCGAGCTCTATGCAAGTGTACTCTCCTCCGTTTGTCCTGGCCCCCCTGCGCACTAAGCAACCGGATATAGGGGAGGAAGCTACCACACGCAACAATGTGCTCTTTGTGGGATACTGTCTGTCCCATGACCAACGTTGGATTCTTGTGTCTTGCACTGATCAGCAGGGGGAGCTACTAGAGACCTGCATTATCAACATTGATGTCCCCAACAGGTAGAGCCTGCGACACAACTTATTGATTATGATGTTTTTTTGTAGATTGAGAGAAATTAAATGAGGTTTTTGCCATGCAGGTCTCGGCGCCCCAAGTTTTCCCCACGCAAAATAGGCCTGCAGAAACTGTGGGAGTGGTGCATCGGGATCATCCAAATGACAGCAATTCCTTGGAGGATTGTGATCGGGCGATTGGGTCGATTAGGTCACGGCGAACTGAAAGGTTTGTGCAAGTTTCAGCCCGTGTTTATGGCTGCTATATTAAATTACAAAATTATGGTATCTGTCAATTTTCATCTGTTGGTCCCATATATTCCTATTTTACCACCTGTTCAGAGTCTTGGTCTTCACTTAAACTCTTATACTGATAACACATACATCGATATCTTGTTTTCTCCCCACCTATGACTTGTCTGTGGTTTGTTATCAGGTTGTGTTCTGTTTTTCGGCACAATTGTAATGTCTGTTATTAAGTTCTGAGCCTTGCTCCTGTTTCCTGTTGTCCCGTTGCACTAGTTTAGTCCCAGTTAGCTTTAATAATTGATTCTATTTCTCTGGGGAGATGTTCCACCAGATTTTGGATTTTGCTTGTGGACAATTGTGTTCATCTGCCACAAGGGTGTTAGTAAAGTCATGTACTGATCAAGGCGAGGTGAGGAGGTCTGGGGAGCAGTCAGTGTTCCAATTCATCCCAAAGGTGTTCAGTAGGGATGAGATCAGAGCTCTTTAGCAGGCCACTCAAGATCTTCCTCTCCAAACCATGTAAACCAGATCTTCATGGAGCTCGCTTTGTGCACAGGGGCATTGCCATGCTGTCTTGCAGGTTTGGGTTTACAAGTTCAAGTGTACGCAGAATTTTATTAAACCGCATCTAAAGACAATTGTGTGCTTTCAGCTTTGTAATAACATTTTGGAGAAGAACCACATATGGCAGGAAAGGTCAGGTTTCCCAATACTTTTGTCCATATTGGAGTATAAAGATGGTCCCTGAGTTAGGATGGTTTGACTTATGATTCTTTGATCTTCTGATGGCGAAAGGAAGATGACAAAATGAATTAAAAAAACACTTTTCGCACAGCAGGCAAACGTAGCAGCCTACTCAGGAACCGGAGCTCTTTTCCGTGGTCTATATATTATTACAATTAATTGCAGTCAATGTTTAGCTAACATTTCAGAGTCGACTGTTAGTGCTTAACCTTGATCTCTGCCTCTTATGTCAGACTGGAGTCTGTTGCTGGGTGAACACTCTCTGCACTCGATTAGCAGGCAGCTGCGGGAGGCATGTCGCATGTGTGGCATTTCAGCCGCTGATTCGCCATTCATCCTCAGTGCCTGCCTCGTCTCCATGGAGCCCCAGGGGTCCTTCGTGATCATGCCTGGTAAGAGCCGCTACTCTTGGAGATTTCATGATGAACAGGCCGACTTTTAAATGTACACTTTCTATATCTATTTATCTGGCTGTTGATGATAGAGCAAGGCAATTAATTTTCACATGGGGTGGCAATAGGCACCAGTGACTCAGTGATGGTTTTTCAGCTTGACAGTTCTTTTCTGGATTTTTGTGTTTGCAGATGCTGTGACAATGGGATCAGTGTTTGGTCGCAGCACAGCTCTCAACCTGCAGACGTCTCAGCTCAACACTCCACAGGATGCTTCCTGCACCCATATCCTTGTCTTTCCCACATCCTCCACCACGCAAGTGGCCCCAAGTTCCTACCCAACTGAGGACAACCCAGGTATGTGTAAACTTGTTAAAAAACCAGCAGTTTCTAATCTGTCTGCAATTGATCAGTGTTACCATCATACAGATCTCACAATGAAACCTGCACTCAGTACTTTTACCAGCAGAAGGTGCTGTCCACCTACAGGCTGACTCACCACTCTTTTTTTTTTGTCCTTAACCTTCTAGATGATATATTTGGCCTGCCGTTCACGGACGACCTGGAGAAAGACATTGAGCACGATATGATGTTGATCACCGGAAACCTTCACGCTTCCCCTAACACTTCTCCTGTGCCTTCCCCCGGCTCCCCCTCTGGTCTGGGGGTGGGCTCCCACTTTCCTCACACACGGGTTAGCATCTTTTTCCATGCAACACCTGTTAACTCTTCCCTCATTTATATCTAATTCATAACAGAGTGCTGTTGAATCCTTAAACCTGATTGGATAAAAAGCTCTAACGGTAGTTGTTTTGCATTATTCCACTAATTCCAGTGATTGTTTCTATAGTAACAGCGAATTTCATTTATCATCCATTGTGTTTGTAACAGTCAGCAAGACTTCAGACACATGGGAATCACCAGGAGAGGTTTCTTTTCACTCTCTCATTTTATTGCAACTCTAAATAGATTTAAAAAAAAGTAGAACTTAAATCTCTAGTTAGGCAAAACTTGAGCCGGTTATGGGAAAATATCCGTTTAATGAAACTCCTAATTATTCTTACTTTATTTATTAAATCTCGCACCATATCGCGATGTGGTTTTCTTGTCCCTGGAAAAGCTGCTTGAAATATTTCATGCACTAAATCAGTGTATTTATCACCAGCTTTAAAAACCATTCCCGGCTCTACACGTCCACTGTGTTTTTGAATGCAATGTATATCAATTAAAAATATAAAAATCTATTTCATATTAAAATAAAATAAAAATGTGACCGCACTGTAGGGTTTTCTTTGTGTTGGAAATGATCCCAAACTTTTGAAACTTTCTGGTGATTTCTTCGATCTGAATCTTCTCCTCGCCCCTCGCTGTTTTCTTCCCGTTTTCATTTTTTTATTCTGCAGCGTCTCCTGTGTTACCTGTCCATTGCGCTCCAGAGTTTAGGAGTTTGGTGCGTCAATAATAATAGTCCGTGGGAAACACAGTGCTCCATGTTTAGGTGAAGCATCGAGGCAAATAAATTTACGAAATAAAGTCAGAATTGCGAGAAAATTCTCAAGTCAGAATTGCGGAATTCATCATATCGGAAGTCAGAATCCGGGGAAGTCAGAATCCGGGGAAAAAAGGTGGAATCTTAAGAAATAAAGTCAGAATTGCAAAAAATAAAAAGATGGAATTTCGAGGAATAAAGTCACAATTAGGCAAACATTTTTTTTTTACGTGGTGTAAACTCATAACTCGTATTTTGCATGGTACATGAAAACTCTTTTTGAAGCTGTACAGTGCCCCTAGTGGTAAAAAAATATCACACACTTTTAAAATGAAGCAGGATCCTCATACTTAGTTCCTGCCCATTTAAATGGACTTTCTTTTTGTGTGTGTAATGTCTTGTGTACAGTGTCAGGGTGAGCGGTTGTTGTCTCGAGAGGCTCCTGAAGAGCTGAAGCAGCAGCCCCTGGCTTTAGGCTATTACGTCTCCACTGCTCAGGCAGAAGGACTGCCTCACTGGTTCTGGGCTTCGTGTCCTCAAGCGCAGAACCAATGTCCACTCTTTCTCAAGGTAGGAATCAAGGATAATGTCCTCCAAATGTTTTTATAATCACTAATAATCTCTACACACATGCAAAAGAAAAAAGATTGTGTATTTTTAATAAGAATTATAAAAGGATGTTTAAAATGTGATCCGTTTGTGTTTATTTTAAAGGCCTCTCTGCACCACCACATCTCCATAGCTCAGACAGACGAGCTCGTCGCCAGCAAGACGTCCCAGAAGAACCCACATCCACTGGACTCCAAAACCACTTCAGATGTGCTCAGGTTATTATGGATTAAAATCATATTATCCATCAGTCTGTCCTTGTGTTTAATAATTCTTTCGTGCTGTTCACTTTATACTGATACAGTGGAAAACATTGAAACTCTGAATACATAATTGTTATGCTGAATAATCCAAATACATAATAGTGACTTCAAAATGATTTCTCATATTCATACAACAACCGAGCCTACAATGTGATTAAAAGTCATTTCGCTTCCTGTAAACATGAACTAAAACCTATACACTTGTGTTTCAGGTTTGTGCTGGAGCAGTACAACGCCCTCTCCTGGTTAACCTGCAGCCCGGCCACTCAAGACCGCCGCTCCTGCCTTCCTGTGCACTTCGTCATCCTCACACAGATGTACAACGCCATCCTGAACATCTTATAGGACTAGTGGAGTGAGGCCAGCACACCTGGATGCAGCTGCGTGCCTCTGAAATGGGTGTTTGGGCCCATTGTTCTGAAATGTAGCCATCATTCGAGGGTTGAGGTTCGAAGAGGAAACTGTTTGCTCTAGCACTGCCTTTCTTTACGCAACGGATTTCTGGATTTCTGGGCTTTTGACTTTGAACCAACAATGGCAGCTTGTGCTATCCATAGAGGCCAGTCATCTTTTTTTTGTGTTTTTTGTTTTTTTTTGGTGGAAGCATGCGACCATCTCAGAAATAAGCATAGTACAATCACTACCCTTTAACTCTCAGCTGCTGACTGGAGGAAAAGGGTTTTGAATCTTGCACTTTTTGGATAAACAAATCGAGCTTCAGATGGCAGCCATACTTTTTAAACGTCTTTTCTTTTTTCTCCTCTTTCTCCATTTAAGACCCTAGAAAATTGGGCTGGCTGGAAGAATCATTCAGTAATAACACTATGGATGCTAACATCATCTCAGAAGGCCTCTGGTTGCTAATGTATCAGCAGTTTTATCTCTTGCCCACAAGTCATGCAAATGTGGTCTACAGACATGGATGGAGCAACTGGTTGACCTGATTCGAATGCTATTTATATTACAAGCAATTTTTCCCACAATTTTTTGCTTGGATTGGTTCTGTTTTGCTAGACAGCTTCCCTTCATAAGTCTGACATTCAGCTGTTTTAAACACTACTCAGTTTGACTCCAAATTCATCAATCAATTCCACATATTCAAAAATTCCCCTATTATATCTGAATCCGATCCAGTGGCCTCTTATAAGATACATAGCTAATCTAGGACCACATTTGAAAGATGTTCAAGTCTGAAGCAGTAGCACGGTGGTTAAGATGTTGGAATTATGATCAGAGGGTCATGAGTTCAAATCCCGCTTCCAAGCTGCCACTGGTGGGTTCGAGCAAGGCCATTAATCCTTGCATTAGTGAGTTGCCCCGGATAAGGGATCTGTCGGTAGATCAAACTACTATAGTCACAAAATTATTGCGACCCAAAAAAAACAGATTTGTGCCGTCAATGTGAACATAGGCCAAGGTTCTGGTACAGCAACAGCCATTTTCCCACAAGCCTTGAATCTTCATGGAACACACACTCATTTCTTTCTACGGCCTGAACCAATATGCAAGAGACTCTCTCCATCGCACCCCAAACTGCCCACGGTGTGTAATCAGCCCATAGTCTAATGGACCAGCAAGAGAAGCCCAGCTAAACTTTTTTTTTTTGTAATCTATTGTACAAAGCTCTTCTGATGAGATCTCTCTCAAATTTGTACTTTAAGCTGGACCCTCGAGAGAGAAAACGCAACGGACTTCGTTTAACAATGGCACTTTCTCCCTCGCGACCCTGATGTACATAAATTTGCCAGCTAATATTTGACAATGAAATCGAAAAACTCTTGTTTATAGTGTAGACTTTGCAGAGAATTATTTTTATGAATGCAAGCAAAAAAAAAAAGAATTGACTAATTTCCTTTTTTTTTTTTTTTCCTTCTTTTTCTTTTCCAAAATTCAAATCGAGAGCATCAAGATGGTAATTTTAAAGAGGATTGTACAACAAAAATGTTCAAATGCCATATTTATATATTATATATCCCATTGTATACATTTACATTTATATCAAATCTCTTTCTAGCTACCACAAAAAAGGGGGAATATTGTGTAGGGATTTACATAAAAAGAAAAAAAAGTCTTTCAGGAGACAAAACAGAATAAAGTGTTTATGAAATGAATGCATTAAGTTGCCTATTTTTTATTTACACTCGTCTTTTTTTGCCTTTTAATTTAATGCGTTAAGTTAATAGCTGAACAATGCAGAAATGATATATTTATGAAGTGTTTTTCTATCACTGCAAAATGAACTTGAACTAGGCAATAGATCGAATTCAGTGTAAATGAACATGAAACCTATTGTACATTTGAACTAATATGCATTATTTGTAAGGCAAGTCTTTAAAGATGTCAAAATTGAACCATCAGAAAAAAGGCCTGTTTCTTATTCATTCACAAACGTTGCCCTGTAATTTGTATACTTCCTTGCATGTTTGTATATACACTTTTCAGCAGTGTTTTTTTTTTTTTCCTCTCCTCCATATTTTTTTGAAGCTGTACATTTCATGGCATTATTGAATTTATTTTATTTTTTATTCTACATGACTCCTATGAAGTTTTTTTTTTTTTTTGAGATAAAATTATACAGTATAGCCACCTAATTCAAATACAGCCAAGGGTGCATTGCCAAGACTTATGTATACTAAGGACAAATACTTTTGGGGCAGGTTTGTTACACCTACCATCATTTTGAATATTTAGCAGATCTGTCTCTGGGAAAAAAAAAAGGATCTGTAACTTTTACACTTTTTTTTAAAGTAAATTATTCAAATCTGAACAGATTGTGTGTGTGTTTTTTTTTTGTTCATGTTCATTTGTCTAGTTAAATTGTACTAAAGTCGGAACTAATTTGAATTGTTGGGAAATCAAAATAATGCATATATTAAGAAAAATGTCGCACTGTGTGTCTGTTTAATATTTTTAAATACAACAAAAACATTGAGTTGTTAAGAGGATTTTAATAGGAGACATTAATTATTATAAAAATAATGTTATTAACACGATATAATATAATTTAACGGAAGCTCAGTGGTTAAGATGTTGGGCTTCTGATCTGAAGGTCATCAGTTCAAATCCCTCCACCACTAACCTGCCATTGCTGGGCTCCTAAACAAGGCCCTTTACCCTCAAATGCTCAGTTCTATGAATTACATAATTGAATCGCTCTGCATACGGGGGTTTGCCAAATGTCGTAAATGTAGGGTAAGTATTAGTTCTGTGTGTCACTGTTCTGTCTGAAGATTTGTCATTTACTGTATAACCAACCAGTAATGGTCAGTATCTCTCCCTGGCTTTGGCGTAAAAAAACGTTATTTTGTTGTTATTCATTAAATTATTATTTAATTGCAATTAAGGCATGAAAATAAAGGTAAGGAACGTCCCCCAAAAATCTTATAAATAATTTGAATAATTTCAAAACAAACTAACTAGCTTATAACTTTCTTTCGGCTTCTCCCATTAGGGGTCGCCACAGTGCAACCCTCCCCATTTATTCGGGCTTGGGAACAGCACTAAGGCTTGTGTAACCCTAATGGCTGGGGTTGGTTCCCTGACCGGGGATCGAACCCGGGGCCGCAGCGGTGACCGGCGCACAAGACCACCAGAGACCCCGAAATAACTAGCTTATATATAACCAAAATAGCAATCGTAGCCCTATTATACCAGTGTTTCTCAGTCAGCCCTGGTCATGAACCACAACCTACAACATTACAATCTTTTCATATTATTTTTAAACTTTTTAAAACAGGCAGAAGAAGTACTTTGTGTATGTACAAAGCCAGCTTTATGAAGATATAGTCAAGTCAAGTCAAGTTTATTTGTATAGCGCTTTTCACAACAGACATTGACTCAAAGCAGCTTTACACAAATCAACAGTGATGGTGAATGGTGTGAATTTGTCCCTGATGAGCAGCCGTGGCGACTGTGGCAAGGAAAAACTCCCTTAGATGTTATGAGGAAGAAACCTTGAGAGGAACCAGACTCAAAAAGGGAACCCATCCTCATCTGGGTGACATCAAGAGTTTGATCATAAATCTTTCAACAATAAAGAACACTGGACAGTGAGAACTAACATGATTACTGGAGTATAAGATTATAAGTGATGTTCTTTCTGCAGTCTTATACAGTCTATATGGTTAGTAGCTCCGAGTTTTATAAGCTCAGCATTTGTGATCACCACAGATCCAGCATCAGCTTCTCCATGCCAGAGCCTTTAAACACTCCAGGAGGACCAATGTCAAAACTCCACACATGTAGCGGGATCCAAATGGCACTGGTACGTCTCTAGATGGTTCGGGATGTTTGTGAGTTCGGCATCTACTTCTTCAAAGGTTCGTAATCATCACGAGGTGGGAGGTGACTGGAGCTGGCCAAACCTCAGGGTGTCTCGGGATGGGGAGAGAAAGAGAAGCAGTGGAGAGGAATTAGCGTAGCTGCTGTTCATGATATTAACAGCACAAGTTGATAATGTGCATGTGATCAGATGTTCTGGAGCACAAGGGTATGATGTGAGACGTATGTTATGTGTAGGCTTTGCTAAAAAGATATGTTTTTAATCTACACTTTAACTGGGTGAGTGTGTCTGAGCCCCGAACACCGTTAGGAAGACTATTCCAGAGTTTAGGAGCTAAATGTGAAAATGCTTTACCACCTTTAGTGGACTTTGCTATTCTAGGAACTACTAGAAGCCCAGAGTTTTGAGATCTCAGGGAGCGTGGCGGATTGTAGCGTGTTAAAAGACTGGATAGATACATGGGAGCCAAACCATTTAGTGCTTTATAAGTGAGGAGTAATAGTTTGTAGTCTATTCGAAACTTAACAGGAAGCCAATGTAGGGACGATAAGATCGGGGTTATGTGATCATATTTTCTTGACCTTGTAAGAACTCTGGCTGCTGCATTCTGGACTAACTGAAGCTTGTTTATTAATGATGCAGGACATCCACCTAGTAACGCAATATAGTTTGCATGGGTTGAAGTGGAAGATCCAGAGTGGCCTGCTGTTGAGCTCTGAATCTATTTAACACCTTTGAGATAAAACACTGACTGCACCCCAGACCTCCTCACCACACCTACAGTACGTACCTGACTTTAATAATGTATCTTAGTACTACAACATGTATAAACACAAAAAACACAAGCAATCATAGATTTGGTGAGGGTTTTTTGTTGGAAGGGGTCTCTGGGGTCTCCAGTGTGCTTTGCTGTGAAGAAAGAAGAAAAAGCAGTGCTCTGTTGAGCCTAATAGGAGCAAAGAAATACAGGTAGCTGAGTTACAATGGTTTGACACGATATTTTGAACTTACAATGCTGATAGCGATGCGACAGGATTGTAAAAAGTTTCACGTGGCAGGCAAACGTAGCAGCGTATAGGAGACGTGAGATGTTTTCCTGAAAAGATTCCACTTGTCCATGCGGTCACTGCCGCATACATATACAGTATACTGTAAAGTTTAAATGTTACAGTACTGTAAATTGCTCTGTTGTTCTTAATTATGTACTGTACTTATTTGTAACAAATAACAGTATACTACCCTATACTGATCATCATTCTTTAAGACCCCGGGGAAGGCTAGGCCATGTTTCAACTAACGATATGTTTATGTTACAATGGGGCCATCGGTACGCATCTCCATCGTAATTCAGGGACTACCTGTATATAGAAATATAATTTATTCTTTCCGAGTTAAAGATTCTGTGGTAAAAGTGTTCAAATGGCAGCATTATTCTTAAGGGATCTCACCTGCCCTGATACCTGTGTTTTCAATTCCGAATACCTAAAAAAAGCACAAATGCTCACATCAGTAATTACTTTAAAATCACTTCCTTATCCCGGCATTTGAGTCGCCACGCAGATATGGACCATGTGTCTCTGAAAGCCCGGAAGATAATCCATCTAAACATGTCCTCATCAACCTCATGGCACGTTCAAAACAACTGAATTATTTTCCAGATACTCTGACCAGAAGTGCTGTTTTTATTTAATGCACACACACACACACACACACACACACTCACACACTCACATGTAGGCGCACAGGAACCAGACCAGATGACTCACATTGAGAGGCGAAACAAGCAGAGAAGGTCCATTTTGGAGATCAGGGTCAAGTGAAAAGGAGGCCCACTTAAGTACAACCCTGGCAATTCAATAACACTGGGCCTTGGTGCTAGCACTCGAGGAGAAAGGAAATCAACAGAATGAACATAACAATAAGAACGTCTCACCCGAGCGCCCCGGTGCAGTGGTCATTGAAGAGAGGACTCTAAAGAGTCACTCTGGGGTTCAGGCGCGGGTCTAATGGCAATCCATGGAGTGGCAGCAAGGGCTAATTGTGTTGTACATTACCCACAGATGGCCTATTAAGCCTCACTGGCCCACTTTAGCCACCAAATGGCCTCTAAATTGGACAAAGGAATTCCAAGTGCACCTTGCCAATGAATCTATATAAGCTTTAAAATGCCATTTCGAATGCATATAAGATTATACGCAAAGTAGCGTTTGGAGCATAGTATCGGTGCTATAGAGGTTATTACAGTGTGTCGGAAATGATCATTTTAATGCTGATTCTGATTCTAGACTCGCTGTAGATCCTCTATTAAAATATTATGATGAGGAGTCCATGCTGTATAATGAATCCAAATTGCATCAGTAACCTGGATGCATAAGGTCACGGCTCTTTTTCTCCAGTTCAGAACGAGTCATTCAATATTTAATGCAATTAACCTTAAAAATGTATTCTTTTTTAAAGTTATAAAAACTACTTTCTTTAAAGTGGTTCTCCTTTTAGTATTACATTATATAAAAAATAATATAGAACAAATTTTAATCATGTGGTAAGTTTCTTCAAAATACTGTTAAAGCTCAAGGGCTCATCTGTGGTGGATATTCACTCCTGCTTTTCTCAGGTTCCTGAAAAGGTTCCTGTGGGTGATTCACAATGCTAAAGTTCTTTTTTTTCCTGAAAAGTTTCCACTTGTTGATATACAATCCTAATTTTCCTGGACTTCAGAAAATGTTCTTGTAGTAGATATTCTTCTCTAATTTTCCTAGATATCAGAAATATTTCTTTGCTCCTGAAAAGTTTCCTAAAAATGGATTTACATGCCTCATATTCTAGTGTCCCTGAAAAGCATGTTTGATCTTGAAAAGGTTCCTGTGGTGGATGTACATTCCTAATGTTCATGGGCTTCTGTAGTTGAAATATTTAAAAACTAATTGATTTTTTGAAAATGTTATTTTAAATTTGCTGGGTATTTGATGCTATTCCTGTGGTCAATCTTAACATTTCTAGACACTTAAATATTGTTCTTGAAAAAAAAATGTGTAGAAAAAAAAAGTGAGACGCTAAAGTTTCAGCTGCATTTTGTGAAGGAAACATTCAAAATGTTCCTGAAAGATTGTTTTAACGAAAAAAACACCAAAAGTTACAGGGTTCCTGAAAATGGTTTTTGGTTAAAAAACATCCATGGGTTGTTGGAAAATGTTCCAGGTTCCTGAAAAGGTTCCTATTATAAAAACACCTTAATTTAATGAGTTCTTTGAATCAGTTCGTGACTTCGTAAAAGGGTTTGGCCTGAAAAGTATCCATTATGGTATGAACATGCAGGTTAAACTCTTGAAGCAGAATGTCTGTGTGCTGGCTAGCATGGCTTTCCAGCATACTGGGGTGTGTGAGAGTGTGTGTTCGTAGTCGTATAGGGGTCAAGCATTGTGGTAGGTCGGCTTTATTTCGAGCTGAACCCTTGCGGGTTTATTAGGTGATAAGTGCAAATACAGGCTCACGGCAGGCTCACAGGGCTTTACACACTCACACACAAACACCACTGAAAGTGACCAGCTCGAACTGTCACCAGAGCTCTGTAACTTTATAATGTGCCGGATGAAGTTAACAGGGACAATTTAGTAGGGGATTTCTGGGCAAATTCCTGTCAGAAAACTTATTCAGACCTATTAACCATCACAAAGCACCTGAAGAGGCTTTTTTTGGTGAAAAACAGTGCGGCACTTGTGTTTGAGTCTTATAGTTATAGTTATAAAATAAAAATGATTTTTGTGAGAGTTCTTGAAACGGCTCCTATATTCGATACACACTCAATATTGCTGATTTGACATCCTGGGGTGGATACACACCTAACCTGCTTGAAAAGATTTCCATATTTGATACACACCAAATGTTGCTGATTGACCCAAAGGATCCTGTGGTTGATATACACCTAAGGTTTCTGGGTTTAAAAAAAAGGTTCACCTAATGTTCATGGATACATGAAAAGGTTTCTGTGGCTGATATACACCTAAGGTTTCTGGGTAATTAAAAAGGTTCCCGTGTTTAAAACACACCACCATATTTCTGGGTTCATGAAAAGGTTCCTTTGGTGGAACTACACCTAATGTACCTGAGTACATGGAAAGGCTTCTGTGGTGGATATGCAGTTAATGTCCCTGGGTTCCTATAAAGGTTCATCGGCTCTTGTACCAGATACACACCTAAGTTTGCTGAGTTCCTCAAAGGTTCCTGTGGTGGATACACACCTAATGTTTCTGGGTACATGAAAAAGGTGTCTGTGGTGGATATGCACTTAATGTTCCTGGGCCATGAAAAGGTTCATCAGTTCCTTAAAGGTTCCTGTGGTGGATACACACTTAATCTCTATTCTTCTAAAAAAACTTTAGGGCACACAATGTTTTATATACTGTAGTAGTACAAAATAGCATTTCCACTTCTCCTTCCCTCTCAGTAGAAAGAGTACAAAATGTTCATGTATAACAGCTGCCCTTGCTCTTTCATCACCAGATTTTCCTGCATCTCTCCACAAGGGTGAGTTGTTGCTCAAAGTATTGGGCCTTCGATGTCACGTGACCAAAACAGAAAGTCGTCTACTGAGAACAGTGACACGACAATACTTGTTGTTCGGTGTATGGAGAAGTCTAGAGTTATGTGGTGATTTATTGCAGTGTAGGTGATTGTGCTTCTTCTCTGAGCTTTCTCTCATGTCACAATCCATTTCCTGTCTTGCGTTTTCTACATGGACACACCCACAAATATTTGATATTCACCTCCCCCAGTCTCACCCTTTCAACACTCACAATTATACATGCCTGCTCCAGGTACGCGTTCTGTAACACACACACAGACTTACATTTACTTAAAAAAAAAAAATCCAAATTCAAGAATTTTTCAAAAATATTCTGAACTTTTAAAAGACGCAACATAGTTGAGACATATTCCTTGATGAGGTTGTAAAACTTTTGAAAAACTGGGTACTTCATGATTGTGCTAGTGGAAAAATGTACATTTCTAAATATTGTTTTTGCTTGTTCACATGTTTAATTTGCTGTTCTATTAGAGAACAGCACTACAAACCTGTCCACCAATTTTGGGCTGTATACAGTAGCTTTAGAGCTTGAACAAGTCTGAGTATTGTTTACTTCTAGTAGTATAAATCTTTGCTTCATCTCCAGTTCAATGTACGTATTAGAAAAATTCAGTGCTAGCTCTTGAGATTTTTTTTTAATTTTTAGAATATTAAATCTAAAAAAAAATAAACTTGCCACTGCTCCCTGCCCAATGTGCATACAATTTGCAAACAATTCGAGAATAATTCAAAAGCATGTCCATACAAACTCATACAACTTGTAATTCCCTGTCTCCTACCAGTACAAGCACCTGAAAACACCTCAGCAATGAAATTACAACTCGGCAACTTGGGGTATTCTTCTCAACTGTACAGAGTAACAAAATCAGCATGTTATCATAGTCACAAAACCTTTGATTTTATAAAAAATGTTTTCTTTTCTTTATCTTCTTACTATCATAATCGGCTCTTAATAAATTAGGGTTGTTAATAGTAACAACAATTATCCTCCTCCTCCTCCTCATCATCATCATCATTATCATGGCTCACAAGAACATAAGCAAGATTTCCTCAATGTAAAAAAAAAATATATATATATATATATATATATATATATATATATATATATATATATATATATATATATATATATATATATATTATAAATTATAGGGAAGTGACATTTTATATTGTAATCAAATCAATATTTATAATATTTTTAATAATTTTTTTTACCTAAAATTCTTCTTTTTTATCCACTTCTTAAATGTGTTATTGTTTACAGTAATTTGATTATGGTCAGTGCTTAAATCATAGCTGACAATACCATTAGCATAATGTTTTTCATTAGCTGAATCTTCTGAATTATTTCTTATTTCTTTTTTAACCACCATCAATGACTACATGATGTTTTCCTTGTCTGTATTATCATAAATATATATATATATATATTTTTTTTTAATGAGCAAATTTGCCTGTGAGCAGTGTTGAATCGTTTTATATATCATGGTAGTAATAATTTTCTGAATAATGTGCTACGATTAAGCTATTATAACCTGGCCAACATTTAAATTTGGAATGCAATCCAACATTTCTCTAAACCAAAATTTTATGATACCGCATCCAGACATCCTATAAAATTGTGTGTCTCCAACTCAATGGTAAAAGTTACAAGAGGATTCACAAAGTACTTTTGTCCATATAGTGTGAATTCTATAAGATTACATATATTATTTCAAACAAATCATTGTTTTATATGATTGTATTTCTAATCTGTGATAATGAACCATTGGTTTATTGATCACGACTCCAAAGCTCTTGTACAAACATGTCTGCTAAATTCCATAAATGTAAATATGTATGATGATTTATGTCCAAAGCTCCTCCTCCTTCCTGTGGAGCTGCTTTGTGGTTAAAATTATAATGCAATAAAACCTTATGCACAGTCATGAGTTTCAATAAATATTTTGGTGGATACATTGCATTACAGTTTGGTGGTTAAACAAATAAGTAGTATATTTATATACTAATTATGGAATATATAGCAATGGTATAAATGTGTCTGTAACAATACCTAGTTTGTATAGTTAAAAAACATGTCATTAACATTTGCATGAGATTTGTCATAAGCTTACTAAAGCATTCAGACCATCATAGACCAAGGAGCCTTCAGTGTGTGTGTGTGTGTGTGTGTGTGTGTGTGTGTGTGTGTGTGTGTGTGTATATTCTTTCATTGTACTGTATATGGTTGAAATGGCAAGTTTTGATAGTTGCATATATTATTGGCTTTTTAATTACATGCCAGAACATTGTATTTTTTAGATAGTTATGTAAAAGTAAAAAAAAAATACCAATAAACTATGCTCGTTTTTATTGTAACTTTTATTTGTTTTGTTAGAAAAACTTGACCTTAAAATCTCATCAGCTTGAAAAACAAAGCAAAATATACAAAACTTTATTCAATTTTATTTATATAGTGCGTTTAACTATGGACATGATCCCAAAGTAACTTTATAGAAATAAATAGATTGCAAATAGATATTTTAGCATAATCAATTCGTTTCTGAAAGTGTATCCCTGATAAGCAAGCCTGTAACAAGAGCAGCAATTGAAAACTCCCTGAGATGGTATGAGGAAGAAACCTTGAGAGGAACCGGACTTAAAAGAAAACCCATCCCCATCTAAGAGACCCCAAATGTCCATTTATTATAGTTTATTCATTGTTGAGGTTGCCAACTGTTCACTGATAGACACTTGAGTAAAGTACGTGTTCATGGCAATGAACAAAAATCTAACAAATATAAACAAATACTAAGTGAAATAAAAAACTTTAAACAGAGATTCAAACAAGCGAAATATTTCAAGGCTGTCATTGAACTAGCTCAAAACATCGTACAGCTCTCATACTATTTATAAAAAAAATCTAAACCCCAAACGAATTCTCACGTCATATATCACTCGTGTGCTCATGAAACACAAATATTCAGCTTTCACTAGCTAAACTTACACTTTCTAAACACTTGAAGAAAGAATGAAAGGTTTCTCTGTCATAGTGGTTTCGGACACACTGAAGCTAGCTCCTTGACCTTTTCCGAGGATCTGGAACGTAGACACCGAACATTTTACTCACACATTACTGTGGTCTTCAAAGCACTCCAAAGCCCCTCAATGTGCCTATAATTTCAGTCATCAGTCACCATTTTTTCCACCAACAGATGTTTCCCGGTGTCAGTAAGTAGCCTGGCTTAAAAAAAAGGAAAGAAATGTAAAAGAGAAAGAAAATGAGAACACCTCACTCTTAAACAGTTGCATATGGAAGTTTCTGGTGCTTAGTGTACTTATCACAGCGGAAATACACTGCATGCCTGAGAAACGAACAGCTCACTAGTGGGACACAGGAGGCGCTAGAGACGAGAGACGTTAGTCAGGTCAAATTCATGGAGAGACAGCGAAAAGTCTAGGACTCGATCTGATTCGACCAGGCAGTGGTTTGAATCTGTACCTTACTTTCAACTGGCTCAGGAAGCTTTTAATATCATAAAGAGGGACTAAAGGAAAATAACAAACAGTTGGTGACCTCTAAACCTTGTCTTGACATTTATCTTGTTCCTGGGCCTGTTAGGACAACTGATTTTTTCCTTTTTTTTTACTTTTTCTTAATTAATAATAAAAAAATAAAATAAATAAGTATTAATCAAAAACTGTGGTCACTCAAGTTAATTGATGATTAAAGATCAATGAATATTCATTGATGTTTTTTGGATTTGGGGTTGTTCATGTGTCACAATCAGCAAAGGCTACTGTATTGCAACCCTGAACCTTAGACTTATTTGGGAAAAATGATCATTGCACTGACTCACCAGTCTCACTTTACATGCACAAACTGTATAGTCAATGTCTTTATCTTTATTTATTTTATTTTCCTAGTTTTCGTAGTTTTTCATATTTTTAAAGCACCAGCACACCATGACAAATCCGTTGTACATGCAACCCATGACACTTGGCGATAAAGATCATTCTGATTCTGATTAGATTGAGGTCTAGTGTTCAGTAGCATGAATTATCTGTATTAATATGTATGTCAGTGGAAAGTCCTCACAGCGATATAAACCTGAAAAATGTGTGTATATTTTATACATATTTAAATAATGTATGCAATAATGCTAATTTTTTTCTAGTCACTGTTGACTAGAAAATGATGTTAATTTATACCTTCGTTCTAAGACATTATAAGTGTATCTTTTGATATTATAACTTAGTGTGTGCATGTGTTTGTGGTGTAAAAATATTGTTATAATCTATGTACTAATGCAATTAATTAATGTAAACTAAGATTACTACATAAATTAGATTCAACAAATTGTGAGTTTGTTTCGAGACATTATGACAATATATTTTTGTCAGTATATTTTATATTTATACCCTAAATATATCAATTTATGACTCTGCCCTGAAATAGTATTGGGTTGTTGTGTTATTTTGTTTATATTGTGTTGTAAAAAAAAAAAATTCAGTTCCATTTTCTTGAAAGTGCTACATATTACATCTGGTCTTGTTTTTCACACTATTCGCCTCAATAATATGTTACATACAGTAAATGCAGTATTAATAAACCATGACGTTTTAAACCCTTTCCACCCTGGAATCACCAACTTATCAATTTTACACCTGAACTTATAAAAACAGAATTCAGTGAACAATAGGTGACCTTTTCACAGGAAGAATAAAAACAAACCCATAAGACAAGAAATAAAAAAATCGCATGTGAAAAATAAAAACACATGATGCATGTGTGTGACATATGAAAAACATGAACATGAATGATGTGTGGGTGAAAAGGAAAAAAGTCATATGTTCGTTGTCCACATTCATATAAAGTTTGTGGGAATTTTGTGTTTTAAAACGTTGAGAATTTTGAATCTTTTCTTAAATACTTGGTGCAGAACGATAAGAGTGTGTGAGAGAGCGAGAGAGAGAGAGAGAGAGAGAGAGAGAGAGAGAGAGAGAGAGAGAGAGAAAGAGCGAGAGAAAAAACTCTTGGATAAATGGAAACGACATGTTTTCTAACTGACTCGACAAGCGCAGCATTATAAAGTGTTTAAGAATGAAATCATCTTCCAAAATATCTCTTTTTTTTTTGGTTGAAAATTTCCTCCTCATCCCAGATAATGACACAAGAAGCAGCTCTGGGTGACAGATAATCACCGGGGCCAGATTCTAGATGATTAGCATTTGCTTTAGTGGTTGGTATGGGGCAGAGGAAATCATTTTCTGAAACCGATTACAGGGATTTTTTTCTTTTTCTTTTTTTTTTTTTGTGGGGGAGGGGGGGGGGGGGATTCCTATGTGTGTTTGAGCTTTGATTTTCCACATCAAAGTGCCATATTTGTATAAATCACATCCATGCTGTGATATCCAGCCTATTTTACACTCCAGAGCTGGATATGTTCAATATGTACTCCAGATTTTGGCTGTGAACATAAGCAAGCGTGGCTTCAGTAGGACGAAGGATGGTGTTTCACGCCTTTTGGAAAAAGAGAAAGCAACAGATTTGCATCAGGTGATAATTTGTAAATGACAACAAAGTGACAACCATTTTGTCTCTTTATTTTAAATCAGACAGATGATTTTCAATGATCTTACTGTATAATCATAATCTAGTCTGTAGTCCACCAGAACACAAATACTACAGTCATTACCTCAGGTGTATTAGAAAACTAATAGTAAATAATACAAATCCTGATTTATTTTTAATTTAACAACACTGAATTTATCTTTATGCATTCTCTCACCAAAATGAGTATACCCTTCAAAATCCAGCAAACATTTTATTAGATCTTCTCAAGGGACAATACTATACTAATAAAACTTGGATATATTTTAGAGTAATCAATGTGCAGAGTGTATAGCAGTATAGATTTACTCTCTCTAAAAACAACTTAACATTCAAACATTACTATTACAATAACAACAAAAGTGAGTACACCCTAAGTGATGACAGCTGTGTGTCATGTAACCATGCAAAGCCACATGTCTTATTAATCATGTTCATGTTTTTGTCTGCATGAAAGCATCATACAAATGTGTGTATCTTTTATTAGAGCAGTTAAAAATTTGGTTCTTTGAGTCCAATTCTCTCATACTGACCACTGGATGTTCAACACGGAACCTCATGGCAAAGACTCTCTGAGGATTTGGGAATTAGAATTGTTGCTCTCCACAAAGGTGGCCAAGGCTATAAGAGTTACTATACAATAAAGGGTTATACAGAGGTTTTCCAAGACGGGTTCCACTCAGAACAGGACTCGCAGGGGTCAATCAAAGAAGTTAAGTCCTCGTGCTGTGCAGAAACTGGTTTGAAAAAAAAGACGCGTGAGTGCCCCAGCATTAGTTTTACTTTTTAGAGGTCGCAGAAGGTCCACATCTCTGGTGAATTCTATACACAAGAGGATTTAGGCAGTGCTAAATAACAATAAGGTTTACATAAAATATTGACACTTTGGAGAGAGCTTTGGTGTGTTCACTTAGGGTTTACTCAGTTTTGTTGCCAGTTATTCAGACAATAATGACTATGTTGTGTTATTATTAGAGGACAGTTAATATGTATTCTTTACAAGCTGCATACTGACTACTGTAAAAATATATCCAATTTTCATTTCTATAGTATTGTCCCTTGAGAACATATAATAAACTAGTTGCTGAAATAAAAGGGGTGTACTCACTTTCGTCAGATACTGTACACTGTATGTACACACAAAAAGAAAGCTGAACATTGACTATTGAACATATTACTATTAGCAAGCACCAAATATTACTAAGAACTTAATACTTTAAGAAATATGTTTCTGAATTTCCTCAATATAATTCATATATATAGAGACAGGGGACAAAATTTGCCCTTAAAAGCTGCCCAACTACTCAGATTTGTGTTGACACCCTGATTGGTCTGATGGTGGCAATGTAGTGCAGCGTTTCACATCATGGCTCACATCTCTTGAAATTGATGTACTTTCACATTTTTTTCCCCGATTCACTTGGCCCATTTTAATCAAAACAACCCTAAAGACTGGAACGCTTTCTGTCCAGGAAATTTAAATTACATGCAAAATGGAACTTTGCAAAATGTCCTTCGTTTCTGACCTCATTCAGACAAACTCAATGTTTTAATGCCTGATATAAAAAAGGAAATCTTTGCACTATTAAGGGTATCTTCAAAGGACTCACCTCACACTTGAGGTGTGACCTTAAATAACAGGGTGAACCTTAAAAAATGTGCTGGTGTGGAAATTGAATTTTATTTTTTTACAATGTTTTGTTTGTTCAAAAAATCTTTAATTTGGTGTAGTAGAAGAAAACGGCACCACAAACCTGTCCACCAATTGTGGACTGTATATAAATCTTTGCCACATTCCAAGTTCGATGTATTTGAAAGTTTCAGTTGTAGCTTAACATTTCTTTTTTTAAACTATAAGGATATAAATAAATAAATTAACTTCCCACTGCTCCCCAAAAAATTTGCACCAAATTTGGTCAAACTATTTTTTTTTTTTTAATTATGTAGAATTTGAGACTTGCAACTTGTAATTCCATGTGTCCAACTAGTATAAGCAACAGAAGACCCCTCAGCCTGAAAGTTAGCTTTGCATCAACTTGGGGTTGTTCTTCACTTACAAATAAGCTAATAGCATGGAAAGGTAAATCATCAACATTTTAGTTATGACCCGTATAACCAACATTTGCTGGCTAGCACATTGCTAAAGCTACACTACTGTATTGTGATTTCACGTCAAAATCAAGTCAAGAGTAAAGAAGCTTTTATTGTCATTTTAACCATCTAATAGCTGACGCAGTACACAGCGAAATGAGACAACGTTCCTCCAGAACCCTGGTGCTACATTAAACAACATAAAGCTACATAACAGAAAAATCGTTCTTCAAAAAATGCAAAAATGTTTAAGCTACAAAAGTGCATATTTTATGAGCTGTATGTGTCTGACAAAGCAAAAAAATGACATGACACCTCTTTCATCACATACAATGTCCTAAAAAAGAATTAATACAACTTGCATACGACCACTTATGAGATATTACAAGCACAGCACAACTCTATAAAGCTTTACATTTTTGACATTTGTGGTTTCCTCATAACCCTGTACAACACAGGTTCTTATGTTCTTGAAAACCTGTGTCCTCCATATGTTAGTGTTTTTGTGCTGTAACACACCTGCTCCAAGTAATCAGCTAATGAACAGCCCTTCCTGCATTAAAGTGTGTTAGTGTGCTGGAGCACTACAATGTGCAGCATGCTTAAAAACCTAATAACCTCCATGGCACAGCCATGAACCAGGAAGTGAAACTTTTTAGAAATATTTCTATGTATTATTTACCCTCCAACTCGCTGTTTTTATTTTTCGTTACTACAGTATGTTTGTCATGTGACACGAGTTTGACCACTAGATGGCGTTCCAAAGAAGAAATGCCTACAACTGCACATAAGCAATAAACCATCCTTTCTTCTCTGAGTTCTTGGGTCATGCAGAGTTCAGTGCATCATCCCTTGCAAGTTTCCAGGCCGGGATATTTAATTATCCTGCATTTTGCTACAAACGGCGCCACCTACAAAATTTTGAGAAAAATCAAGAATCCAGGTCACTGAAGCTTATATTCAATTGTTGCTTAGAAATTTCAGAGCGGTCAGTTGTTACAGTGCCAGTGAATAAAAAGAATTGTCATTTCAGTAAGTAAGCGTTATTTACTAAAGCGCAGAGAGAAAAATCGTGTATCGAGGGATTGAGACGGATTATTACCAATTTAATAGAATCCTCTTTTTTCTCTGTAATGGACCAGTTTTAGCTGTTTGGCATGTTTCATAATGCTGGGATTAATATATACAGCTGACTAATGTACACACTAACGAAGAAAACTACAGTATTTGTGCATGTGTGTGTGTGTGTGTGTGTGTGTGTGTGTGTGTGTGTGTGTGTGTGTGTGTGTGTGTGTGTATCAATCAGTTTTTTTTTCCATTTAATCCATTAATAAAGTAAATAAAAGATTGCGTATTTCCTAACAGAAAGCTAGAGAGATATAGATGGGGAGGCAGACAAACAGATATAGAGAAAGAGACACAGAGAGAGAAAATAGATATGCAAATATAGTTAAAAATTAAAACAGAGAAACATACAGTGATTTATACTGTAGTAAGAGAGAGATGGGGAAATGTTATAGAGACATGGACAGCGTGATCAAGATTGAAATCTATATAGAACAATACAGAAAAAAGAGATGGAGAGAGAAAGAAGGAAGGTTAATGAGAGAGACAAATAGATATAAACAAAGAGAGAGAGAGAGAGAGAGAGAGAGAGAGAGAGAGAGAGAGAGAGAAAAGATTTTTTTCTATACACTACTTTTCTATACATTTACAGAAAGTCATGTGATCATATATTTTAGAAGTGACAGATGGAATTATTGACACACAGGTGATTTTCACTTGGAAATTGGCGATGAATTCAAGTGAACTGGTATTTTATATATATATATATTCTCAAGGGACAAAACTATAGAAATGAAACTTGGATATATTTTAGAGTAGTCAAAGTGCAGCTTGCAGCCATATAAATAGCAGTATAGCAGCCATTACTGTCTAAATAACTGGCAACTAGAGCCAGAGCTGTTGAAAAACTGTCGTTCGTTTCTGAATGGAAGGGCATCATGTTCTGCTTCAGAATGTCACAGTACATGTTGGAATCCATGTCAAGTCAAGTCAAGTCAAGTTTATTTGTATAGCGCTTTTCACAACAGACATTGTCTCAAAGCAGCTTTACACAAATCAACAGTGATGGTGAATGGTGTGAATTTGTCCCTGATGAGCAAGCTGTGGCGACTCCTCTATGAACATGAACAGCTCCCCAGTACCATGATGCTACCACCACCATGCTTGACTGTAGGCAAGACACAATTTTCTTGGTACTTCTCACCAGGGCGTCACCAAACAAGATTCTCATCAGAACTCAGGACATGGTTCCAGTAATTCATGCTCTTCGACAGGTCATCTTCAGCAAACAGTTTGTGGGCTTGGAACCCATCTTGGAAAACCTCTGTATGGCCCTGTACTGTACTGTAACTCAGTTTTAGGGTGTTACCGATCTTCTTATTGCCAAGGCCACTTTTGTGGAGAGCAACAATTCTTTGCCATGAGGTGTCGTGTTGAACATCCAGTGGTCAGTATGAGAGAATTGACCTCAAAGCATCAAATTCTAACTGCTCTAATACAAGAGACAC
Source organism: Silurus meridionalis (assembly GCF_014805685.1). Lineage (NCBI taxonomy): Eukaryota > Metazoa > Chordata > Actinopteri > Siluriformes > Siluridae > Silurus > Silurus meridionalis. Next base: position 4,851,819 of record NC_060908.1, read on the forward strand.
AAATATCTATGGTGCTGTCAAGCAGACAAAAACATGAACATGATAAATAAGACATGTGGCTTTGCTTGGTTATATTTATATATATATATATATATTGATTCAAATATTCAATCTTGATTCGTTGCATGATGGTCAGTCATTAATCGCACATTTTTATCAGTTCTAAAGGTACCTTTAATAATTTTCAGGTTTTTTATACACTAATTGTAACAGATGTTATAAATATATACATTTTACTCAAAATCTGAATTATTTTATATTGATCTAACAATTTTAAACTCTGGAAATTATTATTGTAATATTAATTTCTTTTAAGATGTCATGTTTCTAAAGTTATATGTACATTTTTTTGTGGTTGTTTTAATTGTTAAATATGGTACAGTAATTGGCTCCTTTAAGAATTATGTTCTGGTTCTGTGTGTATATATATATATATACACACCATTCTTCATCCCGCTATCTTTAGCTGCCTGTCTTTACTGAGCTTTGCTTGATGGTCCGATATGTTTGGTGATGAAACAGAGCTCTGGACCTGCAGAAAACAAGAATTGTTTATCATTGTTTGGATTTATTTTTGTTCTGTAAACATCCATTATACATATCAAACCTCACTATTGTGTATACTATGAATACTAACAAATGGTGTGTTCATTTATTTATTTATTTTCTCAAAACCATCCATCCTTCCATCCATGGTGGATTCCCGTGAGCTGGAAGTGCAGACGTCTTACAAGAACAAGAGAAATGGAAAAGATGAGGCGCTCTATACGAACAGAGAAACTCTTAGAGACACTCTAGAGCTGTGCTAGAAATGATCTTCGCCGAATCGCAATGTGGCAGCGAAGACCATTCATACTCTAGGTCACTCAAGTTCAGTGTGTTTTCCCTTTTTTTTTTTTGTTGCCAACCCTTTTTGTTTAGGATTGCAGAATGCAGTGAATTTGTGCTGAGGGCCGAGCGAAGTGTTGTATTGATGCCGAGCTTCACAGGGCCGAAGCTGCAACAGAGTGAGAGAGCGAGTGAGAGTAATCATAGAACGGCCACTCACGGCTTTTTCTTTCCATCATCCTGTGAAGCTCTTCTTCCGATAGACGACACACACAACCCACACAGCACCTTCTTGATCGTGAATGCTTCAATACCCTCTTCTATTCACAACCTGAAATAACCTTTTATGTGCCATAATCTATATCATCCCTCACCCTGTGCAAAATCAAATCCCCCCACCACCACCACCACCACACACTTCCACTCTCTCTCTCTCTCTCTTTCTCTCATGAGCTTTTTTCAGAGATCAAAGTTACAGGGAAATTTATAACAAACACAAAACTAAAGGCCAAAGTGTGTCTGCTGCCGACAGCTTTTATTCCAGCTGGATAATGGAAGCTGTGCTGCACGGAAAGCTCGGGAAGACTAGCCCACAAAGACCTGCGCCCGAATGCCTGGAGTAGATGATTGGAATCAATTAGTGGACAATGGGTCATTGAAAGCAGCTCTGTCGTAGCATAAATGCATTGACGCTGCACCGCTTATACCTGATCCATTGAGTAAAGCAGGAGCGGACGCGTACACAAAAAAAACCTATGACCTATGAAATATAAAATACATTTATAACATACTGTTCACTTGTACCAATGTATATCATCTAATCTGTTCCTCATTGACTTTCAGCGATTACTTTAATTCAAGCGATTTTTTTCTTCACTAAATCGACACAGCTTGATATCTGTTCGCGCTAACCTGATGTGTGAGACATACCAGATTTCATGATAATGTGGTTTCTTGGACAATAAAACTGCTACTTAGTGTTGGCCAGCTCACTTTTGATAATGAAAAATGGCTTGTACTGTACACAAACAAAAAAAAAAAAAAACTCTGCAAGTCAGCCATGCAACCCAGGTTCCATTAAAATCCAGATATAATGAAGGAAACGAAGAGCAATTCACGAGCCACATGCTCACTAGGCCTAAATGGACGTCCGCTTGCTGGCTCCTAATACGTTATAGAGCGCCATTGTGTTTTCACAAAGCATGCATGCAATTAGATTTCCGCCTGCCATACTAACATTTATACACCAGTTTGGCTGCTGTGGGATTTTTCCATCTGTTTAAAATCCAAGCCAGGTTTCCCATAGATGGAAGTCTGGCTGCTCTTTTAAACGGAACTGTTTTAGATTGTTTTTGTTTTTTTTCAGAGGCAACAAATGGAATTTAAAACTTTAAGGTTAAGGTTTTAGTTTGGGCCAGATACTTCAATAACGCAGTACATTGCCAATTTGCATTATTTCATTGATCTATGATGTTCGAAAGCTTATTTAAACACAAACCAAGAGAGTCGGGCAAAGTATAGTGAATGATCATAAACGAAAAGACAACCGTGATTATCAGACAATCATAAAACTGACCCAAATATGGATATTGGCAAGACTTCACAATATGTAAAAAACATGCACACAAAGAGTCAATGCACAAGAAGTGAACCAAAAAACATACAACTGTAATAGATTTCTGCTGCCATTGACCTCTGTTGGTGAGGAGAGAAATTATAATGAGCATTTCAGACTAATATTTATAGTCGAATCATTTAAACCCACCCCATTGTTTTTTTACAATTATGGCACTCCAAAAGGTTTTTGCTCATGAATGGGAAAAACACACTAAATAGAGTAGCAAGTAATTTTCATTTACAAATCACAATTAAAACGATAATTAAAAGTTCGAATTGTATAAAAAGTTCAAATCATATAAAGAGAAAAAAAATTGCAGAAATATCTTTTCCAAAAGATTGAAAGCTAAAATCACTTTCACAGAAAAAGTAATGTAAGCTATTCCCAGTGTAAGCCATATTTTTACTATACTCAAATGGGCTCACTTTTACTATATAATATGCACACTGCATGGGACACCAGTCTACTGTAGAGCAACATGCACACACACTTTCACACACCTTCACACCTAGGGGCAATTTAGTGTACTGTATATGCAATGGTTTGGAGGTAAAATAAAACTTAAGAAGCTGAAGGAACTCACATGAACATACGGAGAAAATAAAAAAAACTCCACAGACACAACAACCTTGAATCTGTGTTTCTGTGAGTAAAAGCTGTTCTAATTCATAGGGTTATGATTTGAGAGGAAGGTCTGCTGGAAATGTGCAACGAATCCTGATTCGACTGAAAGATTTATTCACGTCTCCAGTTTAATGTAAAAATACATTAAGAACCCCTTTTCCCTTAACATCCTGCCCATTAGATGCTGACCCAAAGACGCTGACCCACAACAGACATCCAGCAAAGACTGAACTTCTTACCATTTGAGTATCTTTCATTACTGTTCATAAAAATTAATCTTTGAAGCTGTAGCGAAGACACGACAATAAAGAAAAAAGGAAGCGAGGGCAGAGGGACGACGAGTGGCTGCCCCGGCTGCGTCCCTTTGCTTCAACCTTCCTGAGATAATGAGCGCCTGTGTCTCTGTGAGCAAGATAAACATTATTTCTGGCATATTGTGGCCGCCAGCAGCTTATTTATGGCCTGGCTTTTGTGCCGGGGGAGCTAAAAATGCTTGAAAAAATAAAACAGCAGAGTGGGAGCCCTCGTCGGCTCGAGTTCGCTCCCCTACCCTACCCTCGCAAGCGCTACAGGCACTCCAAACGCTACATCAAACGCTCAGCATCCTGGCCTTGCTCCCTGTTAATTGTATACCTATTGTTCCCACGGAGCGCCTGAACAGGAGAAAATGGAGGTGGGGAGAGGGGGAAATAAGCCTCTGTAATGAGGCCACTGCAGCTGAGTAAATATACTCTAAAACAATATGAACTGTTTTGATGCCTGTCCTCGACCCATGCATGCTGCCAGGCTTATTACAATCTCACCTTGATGATAAATAAACCCAGGCGAGGTTGTTATGGGGTAAACATAGAAGTTTGAGACGTGAATTGCCAATTTGGAGGCAAGTGAAGGAAACAGTGGAAGTATCTTTGGAGAGCACAACTGCAGGCACATATTTGGATCAGCAACATGTGCACCATCGAATGTAAACTCAGACTCCATGTTGGAAGCTATTTTCAGGATTTTTTTCCCCCAAGCATTTTATAATGACGATGTACTATGATTTTTATTATTATTATTTATCAAGCTAGTAGTTTTTTCGTTTTTAGACGCACATGTGTCTAGGTGGTCTAGTGGTTAGGATGCGGCGCTCTCACCGCTGCGGCATGGGTTCCATCCCCGGTCAGGGAACCAACCCCAGCCACTCTTAGTGTCGGCCCCAAGTCCGGATAAATGGGGAGGGTTGCGTTAGGAAGGGCATCCAGCGTAAAGACGTGCCAAATCAAACATGCGGATGGTCTGCTGTGGCGACCTCTGGGAGAAGCCGAAAAAAGGATAGATATGTGTCTAGGACCTAGGACCATCTGTGCCATCCAAGAAGAACCTCATTTTACTTCACATTATCTGCTCATTTTGTGATCTTTTAGAATGTGCAAGCTTAATTGTTGTTCAAAGCCTTACCAAATTTCAAAGCTAGTACCTTGGTGTTGACACCCAATCCGAAAAAAATCCTTGCAACATAACATCATTGGTTGTCACACCAGAATGGTGTAACTCATAGCTGTTTCTTTTTAATGACAGAGCTAAGTGAAAGGGAATGGGCCAGAGTTCAAATCCCACACTGTATGGGGCAACTTGCTGTTAGCAGAGGAAGTATTTACAAGGTGTCATTTTTATGGAGATGTGGCTCACAACAGCTTTTCGAGGTCTGCTCTTGCTCTTGGATTGACTGTGCCCACTTTCTTGAATGGAAAAAAGAGAGAATAACATGTTAATTGTGCCAGAATATGCCATTTAAGATGTTTTGTTGTAGCAAAAGTTGGTTTGAAAATATGCTAATTAGCATGCATTCTTAGCAGCAGTCTGGTTAGATATGGAATGGTTTCAGTTAGGATATTAATTATTTTATAGTTTTGGAAAAAAATTTAACCAGTTGAACTGAACTTTTTATTTGAACAGACTAAAAAAAACAGCTGAGTGCACTAGTTGAGACCAGTCATAAGTGATGCCAAGGTTTTCCTAGGTCATACTTAAAGTCCTGGCATTTCTAGCCCTGTGGTTAGAAATGGTTAAAACCACATACACTTTGTTTTTAAATTAAAATTCAGATACAAATAGTGTCTTTACACACCTACGGCTATAAAGGCAAGTGCCGCATTGTTTCGTTGTTGAGAAATAGTTTTTCCTCCAATTTTTACTCTCAATTTTGTTATTTAGGATGAAATAACAGTGTATTTTTGTCAATAAAATTGACAAAAATTAATAAATAAATAAAACAGGCAGACCAAATGCTTATTTCATGCCATGTTGAACAAAGGGATTTTTCCATGATGATGCACTTCCATTGAGTTCAAGTTTGGGAAAAGATCATTCAGAACGGCAAGCTAATTGAGATGGTTATTGTTTGTAAATGTAGAGTTAAAAACCCTTTACAAGTAGTAAACTGCCCTGTTTCAAATATCCAATCTGTAATCTGTAGATAAGATAAAAACTCTGTGTAAAAAATACTGATGTCCTTAAAGCATGAGCATTAAATCATACATATCATTTTAGAAATCTTTTTAGTTTTTATAGGGTATAAAGCTCAGCCACAAAAGGAAAACACTTATTAAATAAAAATGAAGATAGACTTCAGCAATGATTAGTGACTATAAAAAAAGTGGAAAATGTGACATCTCACTGTTTTCTTCCCTTTCCCCATAGTCAAATCCACATCAGAACCCACCACCTATGGCAATATACATATAATATATAGTACCAGTTTTGGCCTCTTCAGGTCCTGACAGATTCAGCGAGCCATTGTGACAGTGTGAATATGTAACAGAAACTCACTGGCTCCCTCTAATCAAGCTGTCACTCCCTCTTACCATCAGTGCCAACAAACCATCAATTAACCTCCTTCAGTTCCACTGGCTGTCTTCTGGCCCAGTGTGCTCAGGGGTACATTGACCCACCACCCAAAACTACAATCACATCTCCAGAATCCTCTTCTAATTCTATCAAAAGGACCCTCCTCCTCATCATACACCAATGCCTGGCATAGAGCTGCACTCATTTCTCCACACACTATGGGATCTTTAAGAACTTTTCCAGTTTTAAATGAGAAATTACAACAATGGACAAATAACCTTCACAACCAACTTATAACCAGATTGTTAAAATTCATAATCCTGTATTAGATATCCCATTGTCATTAAAGAACTTTCATCATATGACCCAAAGTTTATGGAACCTGACCTTCACACCTTCAATATTCACTCTTCATTGATCACTTTCCACTAGATATTGGAGTGTGGCTTGTAGGGATTTGTTCTCAATGCACGGCATGAGCATTAGTGAGGTTAGGAAAAGATGTTAGGTGCTAGGGATATTGTTTTGTGCACAGTATTACTGTCATGATTGTACATTAATTGTAATTTTAAAATATAATGCTAGAGAGTACAAAGTCTTTCTAGACAATGCTTTACTTCCAACAGCCATTTTTGTAGCACTTTTCCGACAGACAGTGTGAAATAACATGGTGCATTTATGTAATCTGGATCCAGAACAATCATTATTGGGAACTTGTGAATGAGGTACCATTTCCTCAATGCATAACAATGCCAGTAAAAGAAGGAGCTCTCTGGAGATTACTGGGTGGTGACATGATTTCACATGTGTCACGTGTAACAACACATGTACAGCAAAAAAGCTTTAACATCTCCCCAGTCTACTCACCATCTGATTTCATGTGGTTGTAGCAAACATTATTTTAGATTAGATTATTAGATTATTACACAAGATTATTTACTGCTCTTCATGTATTTGGCATCAGTTGCTAAATGATTATTGCTGCACCATATTACAGAAATTCTAAAAAGAATGCAAGCTATCTAAATAGTATCTCACTCCCATGGAGTACCGAATGGTGTGTAGTGGGAAAAAAGAACAAGATACTGGATTTGTTCCTGTCCCATTTGTTCCTCTACCACTTAGTTCTCACTTTCCAATGTTCTGTATTGGTTAAAGACTATAATCACACTCTTGATGTCACCCAAATAAGGATGGGTTCCCCTTTTGAGTCTGGTTCCTCTCAAGGTTTCTTCCTCATAACATCTAAGGGAGTTTTTCCTTCTCACAGTCACCATGGCTGCTCATCAGGGATAAATGCACACCATTCACCTTAACTGTTGATGTTTGTAAAGCTGCTTTGAGACAATGTCTGTTGTGAAAAGCGCTATAAAAATAAACTTGACTTGAGTACTAGATAGCCATATGTCTAAGGTTCAAGAATCTTGATATACTTAATATACTTTGACATAAGCCATTTTACTTACTACATTTTTAAACGTACTGTCACATTTTTAAGGTGACTTTCGTAAGCAGCATTTTTTCAGTTTATGGTATAGATCTAAATCCCAAGCATTGCTAAGACCTAAAACCCATCAACCTGTTCATTTTAACTCTTGTATTTGTTTAGGAAGTTTCCACCGTGATCAGCTGTTAGCATTCAGGTTATTTTTTTATTATCAGAGCTTTTATATAGCATGCTAGCAAACAGTCATTAGCAACAAAGATGTTGTTAGTTAGCTTTAGTGAAGGCTTGTTCTAAATTTGTGGTGAAAGAGGCATTTATTTACCATCGCTAACTAGAAATCATTTTTTTTAATTTGTAAAACTTAAAGTATATTTTGAAGTTAATCGTTTTATTTTGTGGTAAAATTTAGTTTCAACCTTTAGTAGGGCCAAGCATTTATTTATATGAATGTTTAGTGATTATATTTTATTTAGGTAAGGCCATTTTACCACTCTGGAGTTCCAGGTAAAAAAAAAAATTAGGAAATGCATTCACAGTAAACTTGGTTTGCTAACACATGGAAAGCATTGTTTTCTGTTTCATTGTATTAACTTGGACAACAATATGACACTTGGTTGCACGTGTACTATGAGTAAGACACTCCTAGTTATCATTAATCCCTTGGAAATGAATGGCTTCAGGAATGATTACACATTTACATGATGTTTCCACTTGGAGGCAGATGAAACGCTTGTAATGGCACAATTACTCAAACTTCCCTCATGCAGCCTACGACTGTTAAATATGTCCAGGCTTTAATAAGAACTGTGGAGTCTCTTTCACCTTCGGTTTTCTCAAATTACTAAATCGCACTTTCACTTTCTTCTCAGGTCACACACTACATCTTCCTGCTATTCTTACATTTATATATATTTAAGTCTGAAAGCCTGATTTTGTAAAGACCTGGTTGAAACTGCTGGAAGCATGAGTCTTTTGTGACATCCCTCATTAGCCAGGTTTATATTCTCATGTTTATGTTCTGTCATTGCACAACAAAAGCCTAAATGAGGGTGAAGGCGACCACTTGAAAGGGCTGCCCTAAACAGATCATGATGTTTGTGCCGCCAGTAAGCTTCTTTGCTCGTTAGACCAATACATTCGAGGCATAACGGTCTAATTTAACCTTATTAAATTTGCAAGCGGGCTTAGGTTCCAGGACAAGATATAAGCCTACTGTAGTCTTATGGAGGTACAAAAAAGTTCAAAACAAATTCCCTTGAGCATACAGAAAACGTTAGCCGTGCATATCAAGTGGACGGGACTGAACTGAAAAACTAATCATGTCCTGCTTATGCCTAGAGATGCTAAGACTGATGTCATGGACTGTGTGCTTTCGATATGTAGTGTTTCATTATAGCTGCACAATGAAACCGCCATTCAGGATCGCAGAGTTGCGGTTAGAATGTTCTCCGCTAAGCCAAAAACTGCCTGGCTAGTATTCGCTGCCTGAGACTACAGGAAATTATGCAGACGAGTGACAGTTATATGACTGAAAGGGAGAAAAAAATTGGTATTATAAAAGTTTTAATAGATTGAGATCTGTTATAATACGGAAGCAGTCAGACATTTAATGGTCCCGTTTTATAAAAAAGAAAAAACATATTGAGAATATACCAAAACAATATATAAGGAATAAAACAAGGCTAGGGGTGTACTGTGAAAGGAAAACGCTCTGTTTATACTGTAGTTATGTTTAAAATTGTGGAACGACAGCCTTTCCTAAACTGGAAAGAAAAGCAGTTACAAGTGCAGATAATGTTTAATAGTACAAATCAAAGACATGGAAACAAACGGAAAGATACCACAAGCTTATCACAAAGCCATAGATTGTCGAACATGACAACAATCATGGAATACAAATGTGAGACCAAGAAGCCTGTGAGTACTCCTGGGCCCCTGAGCAATGCCCTTAACACCATAGCTGCTCAGTTGTATGAATGAGATCAATGTAAGTTGTTCTGGATAAGGGCGTCTGCCAAATGCTGTAAATGTAAATGTGAAAGATGAGACAATGTGCTGATCAATGGTGACAAAGAACAGTTGCGAGTGATTAGTGATATGAGACAGTCATGGGATGGTGCAGTGGATACTGGGAATTGAGGTTCGGGGCCATATTCCTGACAGTTACAAAGAAAGTGCAACTCTGGTTTTAGAAAAAGTGGAGCAGAATTACCTCAGATGTTACAAAGCACTGAGAATCTGGAGACAAAAAAAAGCCTACAGAAACAAGAAAATATGATGATGAGTGCATGAATATAAACCATGCAACTGAAGCTACTATCCAAGATTCTATTATAGAAAATTCATCAGACAAATCAAAATCAAGCGATGAACAGCAATGTAGTATGAGAAGGGAAATTCCAAAGTTTTGAACCTGAATATATGTTTGTAGCATGAAATTAGTTTCTTTTCAAGATTTAGGACTTGTCTGGCACACAAGGCTAAACCTTGTCAGGCCCTATCACTGGGAATAAGACTGTGCGAGCATTCAGTCAGCGATAAGCTTTCGGCATGCACGGAAATCCACCATCACTCATGTCATCCCATGATAGTGTAAGACATCCTCTGCCAGTAAAAGCAAAAGGAAACGCAGAAAACATTGACCCAACAAGATGCAGAATAACACGGAAATAACCAGATGCGTTACAGTAGCTAATTATGATACATTTTTTTTGTGATACTTAAAAATATGTTCATATTTATATTTAAATGTCAGCATATGATTCTGCCATAGCTCCATATTCTCCTAGCAAAACATGGGCAGAAAAATATACTTCGCTGTCATAGTCCAGGATCATAATCGAGTATCATACCTGTTTCCTCTTCAGCCACTGTAAAAGGTCATCTTCTCACGCCTGCCTGTCACCCCATCCAGGCAGAGGAGGATCGGCGGCGTGAGGAGGGGGGATCGGGGCGAGAAAAAACAACAAACCCCAGGAGCTAAAAAAGGAAAAAGAGGAAGCGCCTTACAATAGTGGGGACCTTTGATCCATTGCAAAAGGAACTTCCCCTCAGGGCGCAAAGTATTAATGTGAAAGTGACTACCTCGGCGCACATTTGTTACGCCTGAATAATGGGGACTAAAATTAGCACACAATAGTGGGCAGACGGGTGATTCTAATGTTCAGCCTTGTGCAGGAAGGGGAGCGGGAGGTGATTGTATGAAAATGAGTGATTTGCCGGCGCGGGACTTGTCAGAAGCGGCGGCTGGCCTTCCACGTCGTGCTGGATGGAGACGGCGAGCCAGGGCTTAGGTCTGTCCCAAAGGGCGCATTCTGGACACGGCCATTGTGTGGAGACCCTTTAAAAAAATCCGAAGTGTGTACTGCACCCGTGCGCGATAGTGGGTGGGGTTGAGACGTTCTGGCTTTTTTCACGGATGATGTTTGGCTGATGGAGACGTTGGAGCATTGCCACTGGCTGGGAAGCAGAATAATAAAGGCCGGCTTTTCTCGTACGTGTGTTAAAGAAAGGGGAGAGCGTTGTCAGATTGTCAAAGTGCAACTATTACTCATTTATAGAACAAAAGCTGACCTTGTAAAACCTTTCAATTTTTTTTGTCAAAAAGAAAAAAAAAAACGTTTCAAAAGGTCTATTTGCTGCATTTTCACTTTTCATAAATAGACAATACGCCTACGGGGGGTTTATTATCCCTGCCGCACACATTTAATTCCCCTTCATCTGGTTTATACTTTTTAAAGCTTTTCAACATTAGCACTTTATTAATTTGCACTCATACTAACTATAACTTCCTTCTTTCGAAAAGGTTTTTTTACTTGATTGCTTTCTTAAACTCTGACCCATTTGGCATATTAGAAAGAACGGAAAGAAATCACGATTTAAACTATTAAAACACAATAAATTGAATATCACTATCGCTACAGTTTTAATACTAATGAAAAACCAAAGTAAGCCTTGACTGGTGAAAAAAAGACTTGAGTAATCACTGTGCAATCTCTCACAGTCTACAATTTGCACATTCATGAATGAATTTTTTCAAAAAAACTAAAGCAAGTTTTATTCAATATTACAAAAAAACACCTGATAATATCTTCAGTTCAGGGCAGAGGACTGGGACAAGCTAATGACATACCTGTACATGCTTCCGCAGGTCGTATGTTGAGCTGTGAAATGTCTCCAGCTGTGATTTTGCCGAAGGATTTGGCTCGCTTTATATACAGATCATTATCGCACTGTTTTTCATTAAAAAAATGAAGATGAATGAAAAGCTGATGAATTTGGTCCAAAGATGCTAATCTGGCTCTTTTGTCCCAGATACTGCTGCAGATGACTAACTATTTAAGTGTAGACATTAAAAAAGTATTTTCATTGAATTAAGTATTGGCATTTAAATTATTAGAATTTGCACATATTGTTTTATAATTGGCTTGTGCAGTTAAATATATATTTTCTTAAAGTTAATTCTATTTGATATGATATTTAAATATTAATTATTTGAATTGTATATATTTTATTGAATTATATATGAATACAGTATATTAATATATATATATATATATATATATATATATATATATATATATATATATATATATATATATATATATATATATATATATTTTTTTTTTTTTAATTATACATTCAAATTTAATATACACATGAAAACACTAACAACTCGAATAAAAATAAATGCACAACAAATAAAATTATCATAAAGTTCCCAGTAAAGTGAACCATGTTCCATAGTACCATGGTATGATAAGCATTTCTATGCGATTTAGAATAATATACTAGTACTGTAAATGTAAATATAACATAAATATATCAATAACTGCAACCATCTCTAATCCATGCATTTGCATGACTTTATCTCTAACTTCTGTGGAACGCTCTTTGGTCTTCATTTTCCTTCAGAATCCCAGACTGACCATTGATCTTTAAACAGTGGGGTTTTATATAATATAAACATGTTATAGCAACTTAAATGATGCCCATGGTAAAGTAATTGTGGCCTGGTTGAGGCAATTTCTTTTATCTGTGATAAACCGCGATAAACGGATGCCACCATAAAAATGCTATTATATATTTACGGTACTGTACTGTATTAACATTTTACTTCATTATATAATTAATAATGATATTTTTATTAACAAATTTCATTATTTTTACATAAAACTTAATATAAACATAAAAACAATTACCTATAAGTCTTTTGGACTATTGTGGACTATCCGCAGGAGACTGGGAAAATCAGCCAAAACATTTGTGTGACATTGAAACTGTGGTAAAGCAGGAGATTACTGTATATATATATATATATATATATATATATATATATATATATATATATATATATATATATATATATATATATATATATATAAACATGGCCCCGAGTTCTGGCTTGTTGCAAAACATGTCCTGGAAGTCTGCTGCTTTCTGTTGCTTTAAAGCGAACTGACAATTACACAGCACTGATGTAAGGAGGAATTGGTTTGGGAAAGTTTTACAAGGCCGAGGTTTAAAATAAAATGGGATGTGAGCTCTGGTGTACGTTAACATCTTTCTGAGTATTGCAATGAATCTTGTCCAGGTGCAGAGTGGGATTTGAGTTGAGGACCAGAGTTTTGAACTGAGTGAGTTCTTTTTTTGTTGTTTTGTTGTGATTTATTTTTTTTATTCTTACTGTATGGTTGATGGTGAGGATAGTGCAGCTGAGGTGTATGCCATACTAAAAGAAATTACTCCCACTTGTCCCTCCTCACACTTTTAAGGGTGCACAAATAGCCAGGCTTAATAACATAATTAATATCCAGCAAATGCTTTCCTCCTGAATTTGCCTTTACAAAAAACCCAAATAAAAATAAATAATAATAATTGTAAGGGGTTGGGGATAGGAGGCCTTGCAAGTAGCTTGTTTATGTTGCTCGACTGAGAGCTGTTAAATGTTTAAGTCCTGGTAACTGAAGCCAAAGGGCCTGGCGGTAAGTACAGTATCATGTGAGATCCAGGCAGCAGTGTCAGAGAAAAGGCCCGAAGGCAGACAAGCTCCTACTGAGGAAACTTTACATGACCTCTTGTAATGAGAACAGCAAAAGGCTTTCTTTCAAGGAGACAGAAATCAGACAACAAGTACAGCGGGAGATTTTAAACGTGTGCATTCCGGGAATAAAACTCTGCATTTTCCTTCAATTTGACTCATTCTTTTGGTTTGTGTGATTAGATCAGAAGGTCCGAGAAAACTAGTTTCTTCCAGCACTAACGTTACCTATTAGTATCAATCTTACCATAAGTACACTAGAGAACACAGGGCTTTTTAGAAGTCGAATACACAAACAAGGCTGATTAAAACTTCCTCTACCTGTTCATAAAACCTTTAAGCATTTATATGATGGTGAGGTAATGATTAAAATGTTTAAACACAAACATTCCGGGTTAGCAGAGTTTGGATAGAAGTGATAATTAGCAAGGCAACAGAACCTCTTGGCAATTACAGTGAGACGTGATAATAGCAAAAATAACCTTTCTACTACGAGGAGAAAAAACCTTTTCTGGTGTGTGCATTATTAAACGGAGAAAAGCGTTCCAGAGCAGCGCCAGTCGCGCGGCAATAAACAAAACAAACCAAAAATTCAAGCGGATATTGGTGTTCACAAAAAAAAAAAAATCTTCCAAGGTCTAGGTGAACTTTGACAGATAGACCTGATGACAAATGCCTGCACCAGTCGCAGCTGGTTCTGGGTATTTAATAAACATGTAAACAATCCAGTTCACCTCATTAGGTGATTGCAGAGGGCCACTGTGTCCATAAATCACAAGCCAGGTTATCAAGGCCTCTGATCTAAACTATAGCGGGGCGCCCAGCTGTCTACGCCATACAAACTGTGAACAGCAGGCTGTAAAGAATTAAATTCCTCCCGACTAGTTTACCTTTTGCCTTCACCAAGAACCAGGCACCGCGCACTCCATCGTACAAATGTGCAAACAGACAAGGGGGCTGCTCGTGTAGTACAGTATCGATTACATTCTACACAACTCCACATTTACATTTCTGCTGCACGTGGATACACTTGAGCGAAATTACTTCAAATAGTGACAACAGATATGCATGTACACATTTATTTTATTTATTTTTTTCCTGTGCAGTTTTTACAGTTTAACTCTGGCATGATATAAAGTTTATTTGGTAGCTTAAACTCTGACCAAAAACTAAGAATTTTATAAAAAATTGTTTTATATATATATATATATGGAGAGCTGCAACTCTGTCTGCTACCTGTAGAGACTGCAGTAAGGATCCTATAAAAAGATTTTATACAGTGACATAAAATACTGGAAGAAAAAAAGAAACTTTTGATGGGAAAAACATGTACACTTCTGTTTTATGGATGCTGTGTAGCCATCTATCAGCTTTCAGCTCTTCTACGTGTGCTTCTCTTTCTCCAATTCCATTGCATTATTAGAAATGGGTTCTTCAAGGGTTCCTAAAGGAGTTCTTTGTTGAACTATCTGTGTTTGGGCAAAGTATCTGCTGGAGGCTTTAACAAACGGTTCTAGATTTAAGTTATGCTATCTCACTTACTAAGTGACAGCCCTGAGGTAGATTTTCTTGTAACAACACACTCAAAAAAATTTTTGCTCCTCTTACAACATAGCAGATACCAACACTAACATTCTTAGTGTATTCAACTTTTTTCATTTATCTATTTATAGATATAATGATCATTGTGGTACATCCAAGTATCTAGTTCTATATATGTGTTGTTACAAGAAAATATATTTAAGGTTGGTCAAAGAGAAACTGTTAAAGCCAAATTCAACTAGCAAAACACTTTTGTAGCGCTCTGCACACATTAATTCATCTGAGTTAGACTTTTTTAATGCCCATAATGGCTGACAAAGAAAAATAAATTCATTTAGTCTCGGACATATTTAAAAATCCATTTCAAGAAAAGCTAGACATTGTGAGAAAAGGTCGGCCAACCCCGAAGCTAGTTAGCTTGTCTCCGCCTGGGAAAAGGTTTGTTCGCCATCTCCAGACCAGTGAATACGAGCAGTACCACTGGATTACAGCCTCTGAGGAGCGGTGCAAATTAAGAGTCTGCATGGTAGGTTGTATTTTATTTACATTTTTATTGTTTTTGACATGTTATTAGATAAATAATGATTCTGAACTGCTCCAGATGATGTAGGTGGCACAGTTGCAGCGGTAGTGTAGAGGTTTGGAGTTGTCTTAACTGGGTTTCTTTCTTTAGTAAAATGGTATCCACCCTCCATATGTGATGCCTCTTTCTGTAATGCCACTTGTTGTTATATTGTGTTTTTGTACAGTGTTGATGGGTTCTATAATAGCAACGTATAATTGCAATAAATTGGGTAAGTCCCCACTGAAGGCCCAGGTACCAAATGCACAGCCCGCCACTGTATATATATATATATATATATTCTATATTCTATAATAGCAACGTACAATTGCAATAAATTGGGTAAGTCCCCACTGAAGGCCCAGGTACCAAATGCACAGCCCACCACTGTATGTATATATATATATATATATATATATATATATATATATATATATATATATATATATATATATATATATATAAACAAAGGTTAATTACTGTTGTCTAGAGCATTAATGGTTTTACAATAAGACTATTTGACTGTGGAGCCTACATTGGTTGTGAGGGTCTTTTTTTTTGTAAAGGATTAGGGGTTATGGAGCAGCAGCAAGCCTGAGATGACGTGAACCTAACTGCTATTGACAGGAGCCTGGGCTCAAGTCAAGACTTCAGCTCTAATCAGAACAAGCCTTTAATCATGTCAGTAAGAAGAGAGGCTTTTGAGCCAACTGCCTTGCCACTATTGAATTTCCTCTGCATCCAGGTCAGAACATATGGGCACTTGGAAGAGCACACCGAATAAATTTGTTGACACTTTCCTACATAAGACAGAATATGGGACTGAAGACACATGCATGAGAAAGAAATATGTAAGACAGACATAAGAAGGACGTGCATGGCCGGTCGTTTTCAATGAGAGTGCTGTCGTCATCGTTATTATGATCGAGGCAGACCGCGGCTGTGCCGAAGCTTGAAGTATTGTGTCTAATTTGGGAGGCCAGTCAAGGAAGGGGTAATATCCTGGCTTACATCTTTAACCTATTCAGGCAGAATGATGTCATGATTAGAGGAGGAAACTGGGATCCCTCCAAAAGCCAAACACCCTGAAGCTGCCGAGGCAAAGCGAGAGAGAAAAATGTAGGAGGCCATATTTCTCAGTGGTTCCATGCCTGCTCTGTGGTGGGAGATCAAAGCACAACAACACTCACCCTCTGACATGAGAGAGCACATGCTTTAACAGAGAGGGGGGTGGGGTGTGTATGTGCGGTGGCTGGCCTGGCAATGCTCCGGCTGCCCCTACCTCCTTGATCTCGTCCTCTCATCCTCTGGCCCCTTTGCTCATCCACGTCTAACACAACATGATATTTAAGATATGTGGATTGACTATACCCCCTTGCAGCAAAACTCTTTGGACTTTAGACTGTAAGTTGTTAAATAAACCAGGCTGAGTGTCCTGCTCTGCAGAG
This sequence comes from Silurus meridionalis, assembly GCF_014805685.1. Taxonomy (NCBI): domain Eukaryota; kingdom Metazoa; phylum Chordata; class Actinopteri; order Siluriformes; family Siluridae; genus Silurus; species Silurus meridionalis. Next base: position 4,868,757 of record NC_060908.1, read on the forward strand.
AAGAGCTGATGAGGTGATCCAGAAAGAGAGTAAAGCTTAAAAAGAATGACGCGTTTCCATGATTGCACCAGGGCTAACTTGATCCAGCAGTATCAGCACACTTGTTAGAGACGCTATCTGTTTTAATTACGTTCTCGACCAGCAAGTGAGTGAGATTGCGGACATGTGATGTATAGTTTCTGTTTAGGGTTTGAGGAATCCTAAATGGACTGCTGGAACAATGCTGGAACAATAAAGGCTTTCTGCAAAGACACTTATCAGTCCTCGCTCAGCTGAAAGTTCGATGGATGTCAGCCAGAATCGGTGCAAGATTTGCAAGCTGCTCCCACGAGACACAGGGCATGTTGTTAAACTGTGAAATCAGCTGCACAAAAAAGTTGCACTGAGGTGGTGGTGGGGAGGGTGGCTGCTGCCACAAGTGGACTATTCTCATCAATGACAAATTTCCCAGACTTAAATGGTTAAACGCTCCTTTGTTTTGGTCTTGTGTGAATAACTGACGCTATGGCAAGGCAAGAAACTTTCCTAATGAGGAAGAATGGAGGCTCCGCTGTCCTAATGTGGGTAGATGCCTCAGGGCACATATGCGATTTATGACTAGGGTCATGTCCTTAAAATTGCAGAGGTGCTCACACAAGCAAGGCTATTTGGGTTGTAACTCTTAATTAACAAATGGCTTTAGAATCACAGTGGAACACGTGAGGAAACGTGATCCTCTGGTCATTTTCTAAACCATACGTGCGCCGACTTATGCATCTTGTCTGGCATTAATGAATAGTTTGCAGAAGAAGTGTGCACCCTAAAAACAGCAACTTGCCCACCTTTGGCCTTACCATGTATGTTTTGAGCAAGCCCGATCCTGCTTTGGTGGGAGGACAGCAACAGAATCACTTCAGAAGGTTTCCCCTTGCAACACATAACTCCCGCAATCCTGTCATTTCCTTGAGGTGAAATATGTTCTTACTCTAAACTAAAACAAACAACACATATTTCTTCATCTACATGACACACGAAAGGCGCGGTGACCCCAGGCCAAAGTGGATCCTGATTGGCCCTTTCATGCTGGCCTGCTACAATCACATGCAGGTTCTTGTCATTCAATTAGTCGCTGATTTACACCTAAAGAAAACCAAGTTCAGTGACTTTCTTCGCAGTGCAGTTTAATCTTTCTAGTCATGGCAGAGTCCTAAGGCAGATCACAAGGATCACAAGTGCTTGATATATGCCATATAGTGCTTTGTCAAAAAAAAAAATGGCTTCCTTTCGACGAAGTAAATGTTTACGAGAAAACCACAAATGCAAATTTAATGCACAGATGGGGTTCCAGCTAGCGAGTCGAACCAAGTTAAGCCAAAACCAAAAATGGAAGTGTGTATCTTTATGATTGTCATTTGCACCAGACAGCATTTTCAGTTGAATCCTAAATCCAAACACATTTCTCCCTCCACACGTGCCAGAAGGCCTGTGTTTGTTTAGGCCCTCTTTAGCTTTCCCTCATCACTAGAGGCGAGGCAATCGACTTAGACTCAAGCCCCCTGGTCCTTTCAATTTTCCCTGACCTCTCGCATGTGCTCAAGATGTGGTCTTCTATAGATTCCTCTTGTCTGACAGCACTCTGGAAGCCATTTTCTCCTTCATATCTGATGATTGGGAATGCATGTGACACTATGAGTGAGGACCAGTCAAAGCTTAAATTTGGCCTCACCATAGACCTCAGACCTTGCATCAGCCCTGATCATTAGCCCATCCCTGGACTGCCCATGTGCCAAGGAGCACCATGGGGAAACAATCTATGGAAAGCATGAGCAGAAATATCTTTCACTGGCTGCCATAAACAAACTGATTGGATGTGTCATTGGAGGGTTTTTCTTGTTGCAACTCTGGAATCCTAAGGATGAAACACAACATGATAGGATGTGCCGTTCAAAGCGAATAACTACAAACCCATATTTGATGATTTTCCAATAACTGCATTTCCCAAAATATTTCAATACATTAATGAACAACACACAATACCATTTATTGTTACATTTATAGAAAATCTTCAAAACCTTTTAAACATAGGGCTGTAGTATAAATGGTTTTATAATAGTGCATCTATTTGCAGTCCAGTGTCGTTCCACTCAAGCTGGAGCCACACCAAATTCTGCCTGTTTAATGAGTTGATTTGGGCTTTCAGTAGACAGGTGTGGCTTCTGCTGGGTTGGAATGAAAACCTGCACTTTCACAAGTTCCTTCTGAATAAGACTGGACAGTCTGTTCAATCTAATAAACTTCTATATTTAATTCTATTAAATTTTTTAAAAAAGCTGTAGGGGGAAAATAATAAATAATTATAGACAAATCATATTGCAGATTAAAAATAAGGAACCATATAGAAAACAGTTTATATGAAGGAGACTTGCTACCTTACATGTATATGTGTGTGTATTGTAATAGCATGTTTGTGTGAGCATTGGGGGAGGTATAGTCATGTGAGCTGCGCGAAGGCTGTCTCAGCGCTTCCTCCAGGCGGTAAAGCGGGCGCCGTGGCTCTCTGGACCCTAAGGAGCTGTCAGTCAAAACCATGAAATATGTAAAGAGCCCTTATCTCCCTCACCGAGGGCACTTGTCAGAGTGAACAAGACCTTCTACCTCTCTTTAGCATTTGCTCTCTCTCTTTCTTCTGGTGAAATCTTCCTTTTAAGTTTTTTTTTTTTTTTCTTACAGTTTTCACATTTCTTTTTTTATTTATTTATTTACCCACATCCCATTTATTCATCTCACTTATGTCGTCTTTTGGCACATAGCTGCCTGAACCTTCTCATAACCTTTTTCAGCAGCTCTGGAAGCACTAAGAAGCTCCTAGGGATGTAACCGAATATGAGAACATGTTCAGAATTAACTGATAATGTGCTCTAAACAGATGGAAATACAGAAATTAATAGGAGGTGCACAATTGTTTTGTTTGTTTTTGTCTAGAGTCAATGTTTTTTTCTAGCAGCCTGACTTGAGGACTACCTGACGGTGTGTCAAACTAGAAAAAATTCAAGTGTTTCAATACAAACAGGCCTGGAAATCACAAACAAATATGGTATCAATATGGCAGCATATCTCTTTTGGGATTTATTGGGAATTATAATGAAATAGACCCAGTTTTGACCAGCAGCAGCACTATGTTTTAGGTTTGTACTAAAGTTTTTCCAACTCTGTTATACACTCATATAGTAAATCTGATAGTGTTCCCAGATTTTGGAAAGACATTGTTTTAAAACTCAGTCCTGTCAAATACAAAGCTTGCTGAGAACCTGTAGACATTCAGAAATAAATTTATGTTCTGCAAATTTATGTTGTCCATTCGAAATGACTTTTCACTGTTTCCAGCAGTACATTGCTACGCTTTAATATAATACTTACCTTATAATATAATACATTTTAGGCCATTTTCAGGTCAATGTCCGAAAGGAAACATGTATCAGATATCATGTTACACCCGTAGCAGTTCCTACAAGAATCTGCTGTCACACACTGTCGCCCCCCTGGTGTGAAGATAAAGAAAATGGTGCTGCATGTTACACATTGTGCCCCGGAGTCAAGTGTGTGATGCATATCTGTGCACCACTGTCATCCAAAATGAAGACTTGAAGAGAGAGGAGAGGCTGCCATGAGTGAGGTATGCTTCACCGAACTTACACAATGGCACTTTTGGCTTTTACGGGGTATGTCAACAAAGAGCTTTTACCTTCCCCATGGAGCGGCTGCATCCACATGCCATTTGGAACCGAGTGCAGTCAGCTACTCACAGGTGGTTAAGCTGTTTGATATATTACTTGATATATTGGTGTTTATGGTCTAGTACATTCTCAGGGCATGTTGTTAAGTCTTAATGGGACTTATCTGCTGTCAAACCAGAGTGGCTTTCGAAATCGTCTACTCATGTGAGAAGTGGATTTACATCATAATATACATAAGACATGGTCGGTAGGCAGGAGGCATTGCTGGCTCGGATTGTAAAGTTTGTGGACTGACATGACAGGACTGATAAAAACACTACAATGCCCCAGTAATGTCGGTCCAAAGATAATTTGTGACTCATATGTGAGTTGATATATGGAAAGAAAATCCATATATAGAAATTTGGACATTTCAGACATCAGAAAGCCAATGTGTTCCTGAAAGATGTGACACATTCTTACAAATTTCTTACAAATTTGATTGGCTAGCTTACAGTACATGACCTTGAGAGGATTTCTGAGAGAATATGAATATATGCTATAATCTAGGTCACTCAAGATTACCTTGACAGAATTTCTATGAGGATTTTTAAGGTATATTAATACTCCTATAGAAATAGCTTCTGGGATTTCTGATATAAATAGATTTGCTTATGCTTATGCTAGCAGCTAGCTAACTAGCTTAGTTAGAGTTTTTTTTCTATATTCATAAATGTCTTTTATAAAGTCAGGTTTTATCATTTTTAATAAAACATATAAGGGAATGCCCAAAATACTATTCCTTGAACTCAGTAAAGTGAATTGACCTTGGGATAGCTTCCCTTTAATAGAAAAATGTAACAAATATATATCAATAAAACTGTTCAGTTAAATTTCCTTTTGTTGCTGTATTCATATTGGCCACTGGTACCAGTTTATGCATAACTCACCCTCCCCATGTAGAACAACACAGGATTAGTGACCTCGGATTGGCCACCTCATCCCAGCAGTGATGCAATACCACAGACTGCTCAAGTGCCTAGCATTTCCGACCGCTTTATCTGAGCAATCTTAACAAATGCTCTTCTCACACACCCAAACCCTATTCCCCTGGCAACACCCCAGCCCACCTCTGCTCCTGAACGTGGCGTCGAGTCCATTATGCCAGGTGTTAGCCGTGGCTATAGGGTTGCTGTGTCATTAGTAGCAGTGCTAATGTAATGCTATCCAAGGACGGCCTGCCTGGCCAGGGTTTGGGGCAGACAGGGAGTCTGACCAAAGCGTGGCATCGATTCTAATGGGCCTTTTAGGCCTGTAATGATGGGAATCTGTTCACGCCTCAGCTGTCATGCCTAATTACGGCCAACTAAACAATGACTCCATTCACACTGGCTCAGGTTACCGCGCCTCCACTTTCTCTCTCTCTCTCTCTTGGACTTGCACACACTTTCCCTATCACTCCTCGCTTCTCTAAGCCACTGAGTGATCCACACACAGAGGCCTGCGCCTGGCCCAGTTGTAGGGTATATACATCAGATATGTTGGCACTTAAGCAACATACATCAGCTGGGTGAAACAATATATACTCTCTCTGCAGTTGTGTACAGCCCGATGGAGCCTTTTGAATGACACGATGGGCTAAAACTGCTTTTAAATAGCAAACTAAATCCTAACTGCTCCCTGGTCACCTAATATTCAATTAAGGCAAAGACAGACTGGAGCAACTGTAGACAATTAGCCTCTAAAGTGTGAATTATGGGGTGAGAAGTAACAGATTTGACAGTTGATAATAAGATGCTTTTTTTTGTAAGAATAATTTATAATGAATAAACTGGGTAGGTTTTGATGCTTAAAAGGATAAATTTTCTTGATCTGAAAGCTTTTAGTAAGCTTTATTATTATTATTATTATTATTATTATTATTATTATTATTATTTATTTTACTTTTTATTTTTTACATAGTCAAGGGCAAGCCTTTTATGAAGTAGAACTTGGGGATTTATGGAAGGCTTGAAGATCTCATCCTGCATTTGTTAGTTTGTTTTATTTATTCATGAAGCTTTAACGTAAAACCTCTGAAGAATCCACTCCAGTGCTATGGATTAAGTGAATACAGTGAGCAAATTAAAATTTTATTCATCACAAACACAACCATGCAGTGAAAGGGTTGAAACACAGGTTTGTGATATATAAAAAAAGGAATAAAATGTAGAAAGAATTAAACTAATTAAGGAGTTTTTTCAGTAAAGCATGCAATAACCTTCAGACAGCCCAATGCTATCTAACTGGCGTCTAATGCCATTTATAACATGTTTAAAAAGTCCATGTAGTCCATTGGAAATGCAGCCTTTACTCTTGCTTTCACCTGTAAATAACCATGCTCAGATGTGCTTTAGAATGTAAACAGTTCAGATTTGCAAATGCATGACACCAAAAAGCTATTTAAAAGCTATTCATGGTCTTAAATCTCAAACCTGACATGTTTTCGGAAAGTTTTTGACAGTCAAATGTTCGAATGCTATAATCATCTGTGGCCCAACCGACGCAAACAGGCAACTAATAAGAGCTCACATGACAGGATTTTGAAGTTCCCTCAATACAATTTATCATTTTTCACTGCTAATCTTTAACCAGAAAGGTAACACATGCTTACCAGACACATGATTTCTGAGTATTCACTCCTCATGTTAGCTTGCTGAGAAAAAATGAGTGAACTGACTGGATGTGAACAAACTAATATACTGTAAGTCCACCTGAGAGGATGCAGCTAAATAATGCAAGCTAGTCTGGCAGAACTTTCTGAAGTGATATGAAACCATATTAGGTAAAATGAGATCAATGGCTAACATAAAAAATCTAAAAACAACCCAAAACAAAATCCCAGACAGCCTAGAGTTAGCTAACTTGAAGTTAATAAGACAAATGCTAATTACTACTACTTATTTACTGTAAACAGGAGCTGCTGCTTTTTTTTTAAACTTTACTTCAGAAAACTCTGATCCACATTCAAAGTGGAAAAAGATTTAATAAAAAAAATAATAAACACTATATGCCATTGTACAAACCTGCATAAAGTGAATCTGTGAATAGCTATTGACTTGTCACTAACAGCTCTTATTTGCAAATGTGTGGCACCAGGCAAAAGCCAGCCAAGGTCTTAAATCTCGGAGTTATTCAACGTCAGCGAGAAGCTTCCCGCCGCCTCCCACTCAGAAATGTTTATGTACACAAGCTTTCAGCAGGGCACTTAACTTTAGGTCTCCGATCTATAAAGAGATAATTGCTGGGCGAGTGAAGGCAATGGCTCTTGCATCTAGCTTTGTCAGATACCTTTGTCAAGCCTTACCTTTTATCTTAACGTTAGCGGTGCGTCCGTTCGTCTGTGTGTGTATGTGTATTCCAGTGTGTTGACATTGCAAGTGAGTGCGGACTCTTTTGAAAAAGTGTCTTTGTGAGCTGCATTACTTGATGGAAAAGTTCAGCCTCACACACTAAAGCGTCAACCTTTATGTTCATGCTCTCAACCCACTCTTAACGGTCTAGCACCAGCTACACCGCCACCAGACTTTTTTTCAAAATGATATCCCACAGAAATATATGACAAACAAAATAGTATATGGAGAATATTCGGGATGCTTTTAGGCATGCATGTTTTAACAGTATTTGATGCTGTGTACCCTCTAAAATTTGTTCACATGGCTGAACTAGGTAAAGACCCTGGGGACTACAGACAATGGATTGCGTAGAGTGGTCGACTGATATGTTGCATAGTGGCTGGCTGTGTGGAGCTGATCGTCGAGGTGTGGAGGTGGATACAGTGAGGTAGATAACAAAATCTTAATTAAAAATAAAATCCTTGCACTGAATCACAGTTGAATTTCATCCTTGGCATGGGACAAGACAATCTAAAGAGCAGCTAAGAACAAACCTGACTTCAGCTTCATCCTTTGAAAGTCTTCATATTGCTGTGTAATAAATGTTAATTACAGATATGAATATATCCCCGCTCATCGGTTAGCAATATTTAAATCTACTTTAATCCGGGACTGAGACTGCAAAGGAAAGCATACATGGGCAGCAAGAGGACACGACCCACAACAAAAAACAACTCCAGCTCAGAGCCGCTCAGATCGATTCTAATAAGATTGATTTATATTGCCAAATTGTTTTACAGTGAGTAAAAAATAGATCAAACCATTTCGAGAGTGAAATACAGTAAGTTCCTCAGATTGTATTTTCAACAACAAATGTACAGTGTAAAATAGAATTAAGAGTGGACAGTAAATCTATATCCCTGAGGGAGTCAGGAAGTAAATTCCTTTGTTTAGGCCCCTACACACCCACAGACTCCTCACACTTCAGCCAGGTTGCAGGTTGCTGGGAGACCTTGGTGTTCTCGATAGGACATATCTCTTAATCATGTCACTTATGAAACTGTTGTTCTCCACGAGATGTGCTCCAACATGTCGGCTGTCTTTCCGGAGGGTTCAGAACAAACTCCAAAATGGCACCAGGGCTGTAAGTAAAACAGTGGTCTTAAGAGTGGCAGAAGATTCTTCGAAATTACATAGTTTACTACCTAGGAATTAGTGCCACGTAGAACAATTTACATGGAATGATTTGCTTTGATCGTTATCATTTATTTTTGATCTTCGGTGACATCATGCTGTTTATTTCATGCTAATTTGTCCTTCAACACCATCATGGTTCCCAATCTAAGGCTTTAGCTGTGTTATATAGCTGAACTGCATTCTGAACTCTTTAATACAATGTTTGCTGTTTTATCTACTGCCATGTTCATTAATATGACATTAAATCCCACTAGAAATAAAGAGCATTTTTTATTTTCAGAGCGTAATTCTTAATTAGTAGTATAAGTTCAGATTGCAGGAGTAGTAGTAAAAGTAATAGTAGTAGTAAAACAATTAATAGGGGAACTGGTAGCTCAGTAGTTAATCGAAAGGTCGTGAGTTCAAATCCCAATACTACCAAATATTTTTTTTTAATTAGTCGCTAATAGTACTTTATTATTTAGCAAATTATTAATAGTAATAGTAGTAATAAAGTAGTAAAAGTGGCAGTAGTGCTAATTTGCTTATACATTAAATTGTTTGTAGAAACATTGGATTTTGTTGCATATAGCAAAACTTATAATCTACTTCTATCGGCCCCTGCTATGCAAACGGGGTGTGGTGGATCGATTTATTGCTACGCACCTTCCGTAATTCACGATATGAGGTTTCCTCTTAAGGTTAACTGCTACCCCTCACTCTCAGTTGCAGTCAGAGCTTTCATAACAAACTCTCACTCCCAGCGTTTAGCCAAGAATGTTTATCCTGTCTTCACCAGACTCCAAGGACTATTATTAATAATAAGGCTTTTGAAGGCTTTTTTTTTGTTAAATACTGTCCCACTTGCACACCTTTCTGCTGCGCTGTGGGTGTGACAGTTCTCTATTCACAATTTTCTCCTAGCGCTTTTGTTTTCCGTTTTCAGTTCTCCACACCGGCGTTCGTTACGTTTAAAATAAGCGCCCGCTCAGCATAATTAGTTTCAGCTTGTAGTCTTCCAGCATTTCAAGACCAGATGGTGTTTCTCCCATTTAAAGCATCCAAATATTTGGGATCTTTATCGTGCAAAGCTGCCGCAATCCAATCCCATGTCCCCATATCATTTTACAATAGACGAAAACTACACGATTTCTAAATGATTTCTCTTTCATCCTGCTGAGCCACAGTGGTCTTCTTACTAGGAACAACAGCAATAGTAATTTGCTCATTTAACCGCTTAAGCATGTCGTGGCTTTTTATTAATTTACCAAAAGCTCTTCAGTTCAACAATTCGTTAAAACGATCGATGCTAATAAATAAGTTATTATTCAGTGAATAATTTTAGAACATATTATCATGTACCTACTACGAATTAACTATAGTAGAACACAATATTGGATATAGCAGGGAGTCTCAAGGGTGAGGAATATATGCAAGGCTTCAACATGCTTTGTTACTGATTTATGTCTCTTTTTTGTTTGGTGTAAATGAATATAATGAACAAATGACTAAAGTTTTTTTTTATGTATTTAATTGGATTTTAGTTCTTTCAGTTGGACACTTGCATTTAGAAATGGTTTATGTAAAATTGATTTATGGTAATATATCAGGTTAATTAATAATTAATATTCTACATTTACTGATCAACATCTAATTGATATTTATATCTTAACAGATTTATTTATATCTTAACCTTCCTTTATTCCATTGCTAAATTCAAGCTAAATTATGGTAAATATCTGGATCTGCTGCACTGTGTGAACTGCACACATTAAAAAGGGCAAAAAAGTTAAAAAAAAAAATTGTTGATCAGCCAGCTCCAATGCAATATAAAAAAAAAAGTGATTTTAACCATGGTAGCCTTTAAGTAAGCCAATACGCCGAGGGTTTCTAAACAAAACAATTTGAATGTTGTCTTTGAAACAAGAAGACACATAACAAAGGCATCTTTTGCAAATTGCCTGCTCTCATGAGAACCTCTCATAGGAAACACATTTTTCAGGGCAAAGCGAGTGCACTTCAAACCGCACACAATCACTACTCTTGTTCTCTTGGGCCGCTGAAACAATCTCTTAATTAATGTGAGTTTATGGTGAACCACTGATCAGTGTATCAAAGGTCTCTCCATACCCTAGGCATGATCACGGTCTGTCAAGGAAACAAAGAGCAAAAATCTTTTGCTTAATGCCCCGGCTGTTTTCAAGATACGCTTATTACAGCCTGTCAGCTTGGTGTTATTCTGAAATGTTTCGATGCATAAACTCGCTGTAAAGCATTTCACAAGAGGAGGTTTACCAGGAAAAAAGGTAGTAAATGTATGAGAAAAAAACCTTTTAGAAACATAGATACTTTTGTTTTGTTGGAACTGAACTGTTCCCAAATCTTTTTCTTTCAAAATTAATGCAGAGTCTGGATAATAGACATTTTCTGAAAGAAGATTATGTTGTTCTTGTTGTAGAACTTTTTAAATCCTCTGCTAATAGTAACAGTTTGTGTAGTGCAAACAGCCTACTTACACATCAGTGACCAGAGCATGCTGCTTATCCATCAGACAAAAACCTATAGGGTATAAATACATTCTTTATGAAATTAAAAAAGAAAAGAAAAGGCTTTTTTGGCCACACAATAAAACAGGAAATGTATTTATAAAATGTCCCCCCCCCCCCCATTTCTTCCCAGTTTGGATGCCTTCCAGTTTCCACCCAGCTCTCTTCTATCAACACACAGAAACCCACTATAAGCCATCTTCCGCATTCATGAGCTAATGACGCCTGTGATTACCTAGTTTACTGTGATTGACAGGAGAGAAACCGAGAGGGAGAATATGCCGTTCCCCCTGCAGCCGGTTTTGCTCTGTTGTCTTGGATGTGGTACTACTGATCATTTGAACTTCAAAAATGTGTTTCTTTTGTCCCAGAAGTCGACAAATTATATAAATTAACTATAATTTAAATCTATATTTTTTAATAGCAAACTTGTCTCTAAAGTAGGAATGAAATAAAAGGAAATAAAATGTAACATACAGAATATATCATATTTCCAAATAAAGTAAAAATCTGTGGTAAAAACTTTTTATAATTGTTATTTAAAAATATATTTACTATCCAGGGTTTATATATATATATATATATATATATATATATATATATATATATATATATATATATATATATATATATATATATATATATATATGATTTCAAATGGTAACTTGGAACAATTTATCCTGTGAATGCATGCCTCATCATACTTTCATATCATGTGATTCTCTTGACAGCTCCTGGTTCTTGTCAACTATGGGCCTTGCCTTGTTTTCTGACATGTTTGACTTTCTGTTTCTCCTGTTAGCATGTGCAGCCGTGTCAAGCAACTGCTGCCAGTTCAACCGTTAATTTCACCATTGTCATGGGCCGCATTTAACCACATGCTAACCTCACATGAAGATTTATGGCTACCTAGGGGAAAAACACACTACCATTTCTATGGCAGGCAGTGTCGCCCGAACCCAATAACGAATGATTCTCCAACTTTGTGTTGTGAGACATTGTCGATTTTTGGAGGGAAAAAAATTAAGCACAGACCTTTCCTCACGGGTCATCTCCTTGGTTGAGTTATGTCCGCCTTTCTTTCTTTCCTTCTTTTTTTTGGAACAGCAACGAATTTGTCTTTGAGTCAGCATCGGAGCCTCCAGGCATCAAACAGGCTCGAAGTGACAGGTAAAGAAGACTGGCAGGAAGAATCCTTGAGCGAGAGAAAGAAAGAGAGAGAGTACACACCACCCACAGTACTTACTTGGTAAACATGTGTTACGGGTGCCAAAGAATGCTCGAAACAAATATTGACCCCACAAGATCAGAAAGAAAATGATCTACAGCTTTCAGTCTTCTGTGGTTCTCCTCTATTTTCGTTTTTGCTGTGGTTGCGGTCACTGGTCTCGTTTCTGCCAAAAGTTTACTCAAGTACTAGCATTTAGCTGACCACATGGTCATTCCCATTAGACTTCAATCCCCTCATGAGTTGCCCAGCGCGGTATGTGTGTTTGAATTAGCTATAGCTAAGACAAACATGAATATACAGAGTGTATCGGACATAAAGTCTTACTGACATATCGTTTCACTCAGTTCAATGCATTTATTTAAAAGGAAGGCCCCTGATTGGGTAGCTGCATGTCTTTAAGGAGATTTTGAAGGACAGTCCATTTTAGAGGTGGTCCTGACCTGGATTTAACTTGTAGGACAGTATTTTTTATTTATTTATTTTTTTGCTGAACTGACAGGCTGAACTGAATAGTGATTATTGTTCTGATGGGCCAGGCGCCCAGTTGTTGGGTCACATGAGTACATGAGTTTTATAAAACTGTGAGAAGTGTTAACATCTCCATTCATTAACCAGCATAATTCACATAAGGCTCGAGACTGCCAGTTGCCCTTTTGTTTACCAGTGTGTGCTCAGTCAATTTCGATTCTTATTCAAATTCATTTTTGTCAATAAAGATAAGTAAATAATATAATGATTAAATAATATAATTTATGTATTTTATGCACACAACTGTATTTTATATACGCCTTCTCAAATACTGCTGATGATGTGTCACGCATGTGTCATTAAACAGGCCGAAAAATAATACCAGGCTAAATAGAAGTAAAAGTCTTTTACATTGGATAATAACTTGACATTAATAAATTTGAGATTCTACAGTCTGGGCTTGAAAGAGATCGGCTTTTGCCTCATTACTTCATATCATTCTGTTTATCTTTTACATACACCACAAAATATAATACACCTTAAGACATTTGTTAACTTTTTCAATTTTTTTCTGGTCAGAATCTACTGTTTCCTCGTCAGAATCCACTATATGAACAAAAGTATTGGGACACCTGACTTTTTCAGACATATGTGTTGTTTTCCCAAACTGTTACCACAAACTTGGATATCTTTGGATGTGGTAATATAAAATTTTCCCTTCACTTGAATTAAAAGACCCAAACCTGTTCCAGCATGCCAGTGACCCTGTGCACAAAGCAAGCTCTATGAACATATGTTTTATATGGATTGGAGTGAAAGATCTTGATTGGCCTGCTATAGAGCTCTGACCTTAACTCTAGTGAATACCTTTGGAATGAATTGAAACACTGACTGCCCCCAAGGCCTCCTAAGCCTGCATACATTTACTCTTAACACTCTTGTGGCCAAATGAGCACAAATCTCCACAAACACACTCCAAAATCAAGTGAAACATCTTATTATAACAGCAAATGAGCCCATGTCAGGTTATTTGTCACATCTTATGGTCAGGTGTCCACAAACTTTTGTTAATAAACAGTAGTGTATTTCATGACATTTTGCTTATCGTATAGTAAAGGAGGATTAGAAAGCTAGAAAAGTGAGCACAGTACATTTTAAGTGTTTCATGATCTTTAGATGTTTCGTTGAATGAACCTTTTCATGTATAAACTATAATTATATATACAAGCACTATTCTAAAACTAGTACTTGGCTTAGAGTTTTTCATTGAAATAATGTATTAGCTATATTGTTTGCCTTTTAGTTCAAAATCAAGATTCTCTGTGAATGAAATGGAAGGAAATAGACATATCAGTAAGCTGATAGTTTGATTAAGTGCTGTGGCACTCGAAGTGTCTTGGCAAGCTCACCAAGCCTGGCAAACTTTCATTACACTGTGCCAGGGTTTTACTGGAAAATGACCAAATGGCTGTTTAAGATGTAGAGCAATACTGTGTTCTAAAATTTATTATAGCACAGAGTCATATAAACTCCTATACAAAGGAACGAACTTACGAATTGTTAATTAAAGAAATACATGTCAACTGTATGAAGGGTAAATGCCAATATTCTCAATAAACCTAATATATAGAGAGCTAAATGGGCTGCTATTGGATAATATACATCTTCAGATTCAGTGTGTTGCATATTCTCTAATGCTTTTTTGCTCACCACGGGTTGGTAAGAGTGATTATTTGAGTTAGCTTAGCCTTAGTTTCAGCTCAGAACTGCTCAGAGTTCTTTCATTCTGGTCTGACATCGGAAATCATTTCCCCCTGTTGATTTCCTGATGATATTTTTTTTGGGTTTTACCACCATTCTGTGCAGACTGTATTTACCCATCTAAAATTTGTAGACTGGTCCATACATGGCATGTTCAGCAGAAGCATCATCCAGCATCATCCAAACTTCCTGAACATCATACTAAGAAGAAATGTATGTTTTGTCATGTTCAGTTATATTGCAATGTTTGGGCATGAGAGGACTTTGAAAGTACTTTGAAGTTTGTGAGACAAATGTTAGATTTAAATAATTAAACTTAATAAAAATGTTTCCAATTTTTTTGAATTTTAACATAGTTGCCAGTTAAATAAATTAGAAATCAAAAATTGTAACATTTCTAAGCGGCATTTTAAGAGGCAATGGCTAATTTTTACAATGCCTAAATGGCAGCCCAATTATGGCAACACTGTTTCCTGCTATAATAGCATTTCCTGTCCATAATGATTATATATAGTTTTAAAATCAATGCTTAGGTCAAACATTCTAAACATAAAACTTCATTAGATTTATTCGCAAGCAGGGAGTTCATCCAAAAAAGCACTGGCGCTGGCTTTAAAGAAACTGTCGAAGGATGTACATCCATCAGTGTTGGAAGTATGATCTATCAACACTGTGTACATCGGGCTGAGGTGTGGAATCAGAAGAATGTGAAATATGTTAAATGGTTCCCTCTGCATTGGCATCTCGCCACTGCTGATTCTGATCGATGGGGCTCAGGGATAAGACAAGAAAACAATTACATTTTCACTGCCTTTGAGTTTCAGCGAGTTGGTTTTTCTCCAGGGGGGTTAGTGCGGTTTGAAAAGACTCAAGGGAACCAGTTGAACTTTTGATTAGTTGGAGTCGGCATGCCTACACTTCTCCAAATTGTGTTGGGATACAAGGTGCATAATTGATGAAGAGCATAGGGACTCGGGCGAAACAAAATGCTTTTCCATTCAATTAGTTGCTTTGTTCATGAGTACTGAAAAGAAACGAAAGGAAAAAAAAAAGCCCCAGCATTGGCTTTCTATTTAATCTCATACAACTGAGTGGTAGAAAATCAATTAAAGAATTTACAGTAGCATGACTTTTATGCAGCTGTTTAGCCATAAGACATCACTCAAAACTCTTAGAGAAATTTCATGTTGCAGGCTACAGCACTCCAGCTTTCTTATGCCCTGTTGTATTCTACATTCGATGCTCAGCTGTATGAGGAATTTTGTCTGAAAATACTATTTGTCTAACAAAAAAATATATACATTACCCTTTTGACTTCCTCTTGCGTGGACTTACGACCACAAATTTTTTTTTTTGTGTTACGTCTCTCATACTACAGCAATTCAAGTTATAAGTTTAGAACTTAACAAAATTATAGTATAATTATAGTTACTTTTATATTGTTAAATCTCCCATCAGTATTGTATTTCTATTTATGATTTATGTTACAAGCTATAAAGATATAGATTGATCATTCACTTGGTATGCATTACTAGCAGTTCAAACCAGTCCTCCCATTCTCCTCTGACTTCATTTGTTTCCCAGTGCATAACTGTTGCTCAGTGGAATTTTTTTGTCTTTTGTACCGTTCTATGGAGAGTCTATTCATGCCTTTGAATTATTCAAATAAAGAGACTAGTCTCTTTGTTTTTCTCTTATGATATTGATACGAAAAAAATCGAGAATGCGCAAAGTTTTTTGTGTAATATAAATCTTAATAAAACATTTACCTATACGAAATGCCATATCTGTCCTTGTGTTACTATAGAAATTATATCATAGAAAATATCTGTTAATATAAACAATGCAGCCAGAGCTACTGTATTACTGTATCAATTTCTGACCAATCCGAATCGAGGATTCAAATGGACTTTGATGTATTCTATAGGCAGAAAAAAAGAATTGTTAGAAAAATTATTGAAATTGAGTTTAAATCTTTTCTGACAATAATACAGTTTGAGGCCTCAGCTTCAAGAAACCACAAGTATATTTTATTAAAATGATGAATGGAAATGGGTACATGGTGGGAAATGTAGTCAGTCTGCTTAAAATGTGGTTAATTATGTAAGCCTTTTCTAGCGAAGTGTGATTTCCTCACACAATATCATGATTTTATAATATATATTGAATTATATATAATACTATATGATATATAATATTACAGTATATTATATACATATAAAATATATATATATATATATATATGTGTGTGTATATATATATATATATATATATATATATATATATATATATATATATATATATATATATATATATAATAAACTGCATATATATATATATATATATATATATATATATATATATATATATATATATATATACACACACACACACACACACACACACACACACACACACACTAACTCTGTGAGGGTGTGATATGGCAGTGCATTGAGGCTGTCAACATTTATGATAATACAAGCACAGACTTGAGGTGTCATGTGATTAAAGTAAAGGCGGATGCATGTGCAGACTATTGTGTTAGGTGCAACCCAAAACAACCAACCACTCAGAAACCCCGCACCATAAAAAGAAACCATGGATACCAAGCAAAACTACACAAAGACACTAAGCTTGACAAATGCACACACATTGGTGTGCTAATTCGAGGTGACAAGGAACAGATGTGACATGCAAGGGCTGATGGGTAATGTAGTCTTTGTGCAGATCTCAGCATAACCATGACCTAAAGTGATTTTAAGTTAGCAGTACAAACATTTATATTCACATTTATGGCATTTGGCAGACACCCTTATCCAGAACAACTTACAATTATCCTGTTTACACAATTAAGCGCCGTGTTCCAGAACCCAGCAGCGGCAGCTTGGTCATGTTGGGATTTGAACTCACAACCCACTGATTAGAAATTCAATATTTTAACCACTGAGCTACCATTTCCCCCAATTATGATCTATATACACAAAGTAACAGTGCATATTGTGGCTGGTGGTTGTTCAGTATATCACTCAAATTCCAATATGACTCCAATATGCACCAGTAATAAGCTGTTGAACTGTGTAATTACTGTTAGCACAAAATGACTTTCAGTACCACTCCTTTCTACAGAAGGAATCTTCTACTAATGGAACTGTTTCATCAGTAGATGATGGAATGGATGCAGTTTATTATCCAGAATGTCCAGAATCAGTGAAAGAGAGACTGGTGTGGGCAGGGAACAGAAGAAACCTTGAGAGGAAACCAGACACAAAAGGCAACCCATTCTCGTCTATATGATGCTAAATCCCCCTCCTCTACAACAGGATATTATATAGACAAAAAGTGCAATTGTGTAAACAGGAACTGATTTGATTCTATAAGCAACATGTGACTTTGTGTTTGGGAACTCGTCCTACATGCATATCATTGTGCAACTCTTTTCATCCTTTGAATAAAAGACAACAGGCCATCAAACATACATGCAGCTCAGACCTGTGCTTCCTCAGCCTCGTTTCGATTGGTTTGCAACTTCAGTCTCTGCTGCGAAAATGAATGCAAAACTGAAACAAAATCGGAACTGATTTGCAGTGTGAACTTAACCAATGCGCTGTTGTAGTCGAAGGGTTCAGTATCAACAAATTAGTGCACTTTGAGTCACTTACAGACAGTAGAAATGAAGCAGGATCAGCAAATCAGCAGTAACAGCCTCTGTCCATACTCACACACCCACCCACACACACACACACACACACACACACACATACAAGCCCTTGCATAATCTAATCAAGTTCGATGGCTAGCTCGATTAATAAAGCCGGCTATTGACTTCTAATTGGCGCCGCTCGGCTCTGCTAATTTCCTGGGACGAAATTACACTAATGCAGTTGGCTTGATGGAGTACTTATAGCCAGCTCCCAGGAGAGACAGCCAGCAAAATGTGTGTAGGGTGGGGAAGAGAAGAGCAGCAAGATATCAAGGGAGAATGAGAGAGGATGAGGACAAGGACAAAGAGGAAGAGAAGGAAAAAGTTCGATAAACATCTAGGCAATGCTGATTAATCAGAATCCCACTTCTAATCACTTCCCTCTGATCAGGGTTGTGCGGAAATGTCCCAACGCAGTATTATTTACAGCTCCAAAGTTCGCAGAGAGAGCTGTAACACTAGCCACCTGTCTACACGCTAATGAATTCTCTTCAAGCCGTTCATCTCTGCCGCTCAGAGGAACTGCTTCTTCTTCTGGTTGTTGTTTTCCTTCTTATTTTTCTCCTGCTATAGTTGACCAGATTGATCTCATTAGCTGGAGAAGGTTAAGAGCATGCAGGGACATCAGCCACGCAGACGACGAACATCCAAGTTTATTAAGGATCTGATCGGGAAAAAGAGAGCAGGATGAGAAAATATTTTTTTTGTTATTTATCAAAATATATTATTTACTTATTAACTAATTTGTATATAATGATGTGTGCAGTTCAATCTTAACAGTTTAGTCAAAACCAATCAGAAACTGCTATCGGATATCGGTCCAATATTGTGTTTATTTACTCATGCTGGAAACTCCAGAGGTGTAATGTGATGCCGGTATTTATATTAGTATCAATACTACAAAAATGTTAATCTGCATCTGCATTTGAAACTAAAGTGGGTGTGGCCAGCATTTCTTAAACACTGTAATGAATATAAGTACATGATTTTACAGCAATGAAGAAAGACTTTCAAACTGAATGTAATATTATACACTCATTGTTCACTATTTTAGGGTCATTTGACATTTTACATTTATGGAATTTGGTAGACGGCCTTATCCAGGGCAACTTACAATTATTTCATTCATACAACTAAGCAGTTGAGGGATAAGGGCCTTGCTCAAGGGCCCAGCAGTGGCAGCTTAGTGGTGGTGGGATTTGAACTAATGACCTTCTGATCAGAAGATGCAATGAATGTAAAGCATTAAATATTATAATCATTGGCAATTAAACTTAATTATGAATTTATACATGCATTTCACAACTGATGACAACACTTTTTAAATGCGTTTTAAAACTTATCAAATAAACAATAAACAAAAAATAATACCATATGAAATCAATTATTACAAAATACATTTGGTAATATTATTCCATGAGAAAAAATAAAAACTCCACAAACCAGGGCAGTTTGTTATCAGTTATAAAACCTATTGAAAAGTGCACTATTTTTTAGTAAATGTGCAGCAGTTTGCATTACAATTCACAATTTGTATAAGGGAAAGGTATTATTTATGCACCTTATGGCCTGAGGATGTTTCTCAAACAACTTTTTGTGTGATATTAAAACCACACCGTCTTCGTTTCTCAAAAAAAATCAAATCAGGATTGATAATTAAGGATTCCCAGGGATACTATGATTGTATTATATTACTTTGTCGTAACAAGTTTTAAAATATCATAAAAAAATATAATCAAAGTATGATTCTGAGGTTTTAATTGTAATTCTGAGGTAAATGTAGATTGTAAAATCAATAAATGAATAGTAATGTCACCTTGGTTTTGAAAAGCCAGCAATGTTAACATCACTACAACAATAACAACCAACAAAATTTCATTGCCCTGATGTTTATTGGACATTTTAATAGTGTTAAACAAACATGTAGATTCACACTTAAGGATCAATGAGTCATTTCATTGACATTAAAAAGAACATTTATATGGTCTGTTTTTTTTCGTTGCCAGATCACGTGACCTCGTACTTTCCAAGACTAGGAAGAAAAAAGCAAAGCTTCCACCTAGTTGAAGACCTGAGGGAAATAAAGCCTTACAGGTCGACACCCTGTATTCAGAAACATGTCATGACATATTAATGCAAGAAACAGATAGTAGGCGGAATGACACTTAGAATGGCACTCCCTCATTTGAGGCGAATGTGGAAAAAAAAAACATCAGACCAAACTGGTAAAACAAACTAAGCAAAAACAACCCCATTTCATCCGAGTAGCCAATGAAGATGAAGCGTGTGAGCTAATCGTTTTATTTGGCTAAGCTAATTCTTCCTGCTTAGCAGCCAGAGTCTGAGAGATTAAAAAACCTACTGTACGCAGAGAAATGCATACAGTGTAAGATTATTTTGGATTCTACTCAATCCCGTTTAAGCTACCAAGGCTTAATCATCATGTTAGTCATATTTAGTTAGTCAATCATTTCAGAATAGCTGATATGCTGACATTTGGGAGCATGGAGTTTATATAGTACTGATATATGCTGATTTAAGCAATGGTGTATTTATGAAAAATAATAAGTATAGTACACTGATTTTCAAAAATATGTCTTACGTATTACTTTAAGTCAAACATAGTTCATTTGCATGGTACCTTGTCTAATGCAATTTCTTTTCCCTCAACTCCAGGTATTAAAGGTACACTAGGTTTGTGGACACCTGACCATAAGCTTTATATTTGTGTTTTGAACGTCCAATTTCATATTTAGTCCCAATTTTTTGTTAGAATCACCTCCACTCTTCTGGGAAGATGTTCCACTAGATTTTGAAGTGTGGTTGGAAATTCATTCAGCCAAAGGATGTTAGTAAAGTCAAGTACTGATGTCGGACGAGAAAGTTTATCCCAAACTTCATTACACAACGCACTTCAAAATCTAGTGGAACATCTTCCCAGAATAGTGAAGGTTATTATAGAATGAAATAGGGATCAAATATGGAATGGGGTATATATACGAATCTTGTTCATGTATCCACAAACTTTTGTTAATGTAGTGTACCACACACATATGTACATCTCTTTATAGGATTGCAGGATATGTGAAAAAATATGCCGATTATTATTTCTTGAACATTCTTGTATTTTTATTAGAAACCTTGTGCTGGAAGGAAACTTGTCTATTAAAGCTTGTCCTGGGTCCCATGTTTGAACCTAAGTGTTCATGTCTGTGGAATTTTTATGCATGGGCAATCTCTTCATTTCCATGTGGATTTTCTCCAGTTTCCTCCTACCTCAACAAAACACACCAGATGATCAGTTATGTTAAATCACCTCTAGAAGCCATAGGGCATTATATAACCCATTTCTGGTGTATTCTCCACCTTCGAGTTCCCAGAAGGAGACTCTGGATTTTTGATAAGAAAAAAAAAACCAGTTACAGTTAAGATGTTAAAACAATATGGATAAAAGAAAGTGTGTTCATATGAGTGTAAACTTGTAAAATCTTGAATAAATATAGATATGCATTTTGTTAATGTATTATATTGAATGTTTTTTTCAGGCTTTCATGCACACACACACATGCTTATACACATGCTGACACAATATTTAAGTGCTCCTTCAGAACCATATGATTAATGGATAAATAAAAAAAAAATGCCATTTTTTCCACCACTGGTCATGACACTGAAACTGTAGCTCATGGTATCGTGCGCTAAACCTATGATGCATGCGGCTTGTAATATGAATTGTTATAAAAAATGAGCGAGAAGAATGGGTATGAGTGGAGACGAAGAAGTAACTGAGGTATAGCAGTAGGTGTCACTCTTCCTTCCTCTCTTGGGATGATCCTCAGCCAGAGCGTCTGCTATTCCCCCGTTTACTTCAGAAACTCAGATCAGATCACAATGCGCCCTTCTCAACCAGCGTTTGTGCATTCAGCATCCTTATTGTCTATACACTGAGTGCATACACATTTTCCTTTACTGAACTAAGAGTATATCAGAATAACACGGCGACACAAATAAACGGTATTTGTATACAGATACATATTTGTGGGAGCTGTGGCTCATGTCCCAGTGAGTGACGGTTTGTAGAGCAGGGCTAATGATCAGGCCACACTGGTGTCAATTTACTTACTGCAAGCGTGAAAGTGAAAGCTTTTCACCTTGAACTCCGTATCGGCAGCTTTGTCCGAGACCGCAAAACCCACAGGCCATGTATCTGGTTCATAGTCGAAAAAGAAAAAGTATCACCCCATGTAAAACTGTAAATAATGCCACTCATCAAATATTCATGCTATCACACCCATGCTTTTATATAAAGAAGTGGAATATGTTATATGAACCTAAATATTTATTGCTATAAGGAATCATGCTTACACTTCACACTTGAGTAATTAATGAAGGTAACAGACTTTTCTTGTCCCTGGGGTGTGACTATATTATACTATATTATACATTTATAATATACAACAATTTAGTATCCAATATTTGTACTTTTTACTCTATTATATTTGAATTGAAAATGACCGTTACCGATTTCGCCATTTTATTTGTCCATTGAATTTAAATTTTATAAATTTTATTTAAAAAAAAAAACTAATGGTTTTACTACTTTGTGGCATGATACTGTATTCGTATTTGTTAATTAAAAATACCTTCTTGAATGATTGCCGTCGTGTTGATCTTCGTTAACGCATTGTTGAGGTGTACGATTTAATTTGTATTTTAGGAAATAAAATGTTCAATATGAGTCAAATAATTAAGTACTGTTCAAATCAGTCTTTTTTTATCTTTTTTAAAATCATTTCATTCAAGTCATATTAGAATTGGTGACTTTTGGTTTGTAATGGAGTACGTTTTGTGGTAAGGGAGCTATACTTTTCCTCAAGTATGATTTTCAGGTACTCTATAAAATCCCTGTTTTTTTTCCCTATGGCGTTATTGTTATAGGTTACCGTTGTCGTTTGTCTCATAAAACGATCCTTCTATTTGTGCTGCTTCGAGTTCTCAGTTTAAATCACTGTGACATGCTTAGACTATAAGCTAGCCAAGTTTATTTTCGGTCTTTTGCAGCTATGAGCTGTGAAGCTATACAAATAATGGCCCCACTTTCAATTTCCAGATCTTTCATCGACAACAAGCAAACCTGATCCCGCCAGCCCAGGGCCGGAGATCTCTCCACTTCCCGGTGTCCGAGTAATGATTATTAACGATGTCACCCGATCGGTACGAGAACTGCACATGTCGATTGTGTGTGTGTGTTTGTGTGAGCGAAGGAGGGGTTGTGGAGACCATACAGCTGGGAACCGCCACAACAATTGGGGGAGCTGAGTGCAGGGTTAGGGAAACAATACAGTCCAGTGTCCATGTGCCTATCATGATCTCCTTAACCATGAGTTCCCCTTGCCCTTCCCCTTGTCCTCTGGGGCTTCTCCTCAGAGAGCCTATTGTGCAGTATCTGCTATGCAATCATTCCCCTCATTCAGCCCCCAAACTACCAAACCCACCACCACCTTCTCACTTATTAGGGTCTCCAGACATACTCAGACTCCAGCCTGGGAAGCATTTTGGGCATTAAGGTTCAGGTGGTTTTAACATTGGATCCCTCAAACCTAATCTGTTACAGGCTCAATAGGACCCTGGTTTGTCCAGGTACTGCACCATACCCAAGGTCCAAGAAACCTATCGTTGGATAGCTTAGTGTGATCCAACTGAGATTTCATTTTAGAATCATATTTTGGGGATTGATGACCTACAAAGGTACAGACAGAGTTTCAGGATAATTTCATTCATTCATTTATTCATTCATTCATAATCACTGAGCTCTTCATCATAGTCAAGCTCATGGTTGTTCTTCAGCCATTACAGGTTACATGGATGCACAATTACACCTAGAAGCATTTTATTATAGCCAGTCCACTACATATTTCAAGGAATTGGGAAGAAACCTGCAATCCAAAAAGAAACAAACATGAAGAGGAACAAACCAAGACAGTAAACAATCATAAAACTGTGAAATATTTCCAAAGAGGAAGTTCTTATTAATTTTGCTTTGTTGTGCAAATACAGTACAATGCTAACACTAATGAAAATTTTTAATAATTAGGATTTTACCAAGTGATATTAGACACCTCGAACAATGAAAATAAGCGCTAAAATGTATGACACTTGGTTCAATTTCACAGTGTAAATGAATAAGCACTTTGGTGAAAATCGCTGCCACACAGAGGCTTCTGTCATATGGACTCTGATATACAAACAAAGCTTTAATATTTGCTAGACATTTAGTGTTTTGTGTTTGAGCCCTAATAGTGCTTCGTTTCCAGAAATGTCTAGCGCATGAGCTTTTTAGAAACAAAGCCCACAAACAAAAATCTGCCCATGAGGTTCTTTTATGATTTCTGGTTTTCTAGTACATTTTCTGTGGTGCTAATGGTAATGTAGCTGAGTTCCTTAACAAGTTCTTGGGATTACAAACAGAATACTGTGGAATGGAGTCATGTGGAGATGAGACAAAACGGAGATGAAGTCGGAAGAGTTGAAGAAAAGGAACAAAAAATTGGCATAGAATAAACACAAAGGGCAAAAATCTATGGCAATACCAAACCAAGAACTCTTTTATATAGTGGGTAAAAAAATATGTGTGTTTGGGATTAGGATGTGACAATGGTGCATTTCTTGTGCTTCTGCATATCAAGTCACATGAACAAGCCTCAGGGGTTATTGATGCTTTTAACATCCTCTCCCCATATTCATGAATGCTGATAATGCTAATGTTCCATGACTTTTAATGGCCAAGCACTCTGGGTGATAACTGATGCTATCTTACGTCCTCTCTCTCATTTCTCACCCGGAACAACACATCATCCAGATAAAGAACTAATCTAAAAGTTTTCCATTACATTGGGGGTTTTTTTGGTGGGTGCTGCTGCCCCGTTAGTGAATCTCACTCTTTGTTTTGTCTGATGATGCCTCAATTGTCCCAGAGGTCAAGTGACAACAAAATGGGAGTCTGCTCCCATTATAGGGGAGTCTGGATAGGGGCAGATGCTGGGAGACCTTGTCACACCATGCAAACCTCATTACATCTTCAGTGGTTTCGGAAATGCAGGACCCTAACTGCTGGTTTAGGACATAATCAGGATGGATGGTTGGTTGTTCGGTGACCTCAACATACGGCGATAGCTGATGAGAATCTTCCAGGAAGTCTTCTTTTGCACCCTCCCTTCTTCTTAGTCAGCAGTCACAGGTCCTTGGGCTAGAGCTGTCAAAACTGTGCATAAGGAAAATAAAGGAATTGATCTAATGGTGATATATTTGCTGGGACATTTGTGTAGTTATGGATTTAATCACCTAATTACACATTTTCTTATCATTTTAACTGCTGTAATAACCTAGAGTTACTGTAATAACCCCAACCTACTTCTATATCCTCAAGCTATTGTAAAAACCTAGAGCTATTGCAATATACTAGTGCTACCAAGATATCCTTTAGCTAGAGTAATAAACTAGAGCTACTGCAATATCCTAGAGAATCTGTAATGTCCTAAAGCTACTGTAATAACATTGAGCTACTGCTATATCCTCAGGCTACTCTAATAAACTAAAGCTATTGCTATATCCTAGAGCCACCGAAATATCCCTGAGCTACTGTAATATCCAAGAGATCATTTAATGTTCTAAACCAACTTTAACAACTTCACCCTACTGCTATATCCTCAAGCTACTGCAATAACCTAGAGCTTTTGCAATATCCTAGAGCAACCAATATATGTTCAAGCTACTGTAATAACCTAGAGCTACTGTAATGTCCTAGAGCTACTGTAATAACCTCAACCTACTGCTACTGTATATCTTCAAACTACTATAATAACCGAGAGCTACTGCAATAACCTAGTGCTGCTAAAATATCCTAGAGCTACTGTAATAACCTAGAGCTTCTGCAATATCCTAGAGCTGCCAAAATATTCTAGAGCTACTGTAATAACCTAGAGCTACTGCAATATCCTAGAGCTGCAAAAAATATCCTAGAGCTACTGTAATAACCTAGAGCTTCCAAAATATCCTAGAGCTACTATAATAACCTAGAGCTACTGCAATAACCTAGAGCTTTTGCAATATTCTAGAGCAACCAATATATTTTCAAGCTACTGTAATAACCTAGAGCTACTGTAATGTCCTAGAGCTACTGTAATAACCTCAACCTACTGCTACTGTATATCTTCAAACTACTATAATAACCTAGAGCTACTGCAATATCCTAGTGCTGCCAAAATATCATAGAGCTACTATAATAACCTAGAGCTTACTGCAATAACCTAGAGCTTTTGCAATATCCTAGAGCAACCAATATATTTTCAAGCTACTGTAATTACCTAGAGCTACTGCTACTGTATATCTTTAAACTACTATAATAACCTAGAGCTACTGCAATATCCCAGTGCTGTTAAAATATCCTAGAGCTACTGTAATAACCTAGAGCTTCTGCAATATCCTAGAGCTGCCAAAATATCCTAGAGCTACTGTAATAACCTAGAGCTTCTGCAATATCCTAGTGCTGCCAAAATATCCTAGAGCTACTGTAATAACCTAGAGCTATTGCAATATCCTAGAGCTGCCAAAACATCCTAGAGCTACTGTCAAGCTACAGTAATAAACTAGAGCTACTGCAATAAACTAGCGGTACTGTAATAATCTAAAGCTACTATAAGAGTTCAATATGCTCATTGCAGGCATTTCAATTAAGTTTGAAATTGTAGTAGATGTGCAGTACAGTGAAAGATCTACATATGTTTATAGAGCTATTAGATTGGATAGTATGAAATGAATTGATACTAGAAAGACTTGCTTTCAGTGTCTGCAGCAGCAGCTTATAACTGTGGTTTTTTGGTGGAACAAGACCACATTGACAGTTACTTAGCCTTAAACAATTGTAAGCTTATGGACTCTTATTACAAAAGCAACACAAACTGGTGAAGTCTACAATTGCTAGTTAAGAGTCCACAAGATACAGTTGTCCAGCATACAGACTAAAACACAAAACAATACAAAAGGCTGCACCCCCCAAAAAATATTATTGGAATAAGGTCACAGTGGTGCATATTTAATTTCAATGTATGGACATTAAGTTTCTCTGTCTCAAAGATATTTTCAATATATTATATCAGTAGGGTTGGTCCTGTACATTGCTGACATATTGCACATTTGCATTTGGATTTTGTTTGCAACGTTAGATTTCATTCAGAATAAACCCAAAAGTTAAAGCTGTGTTTAATGTTTCAGACAGTAAAGTCTCCTTGTCTCATGTTGTCTTTTGGGGTTTTTTTTCCCAAAATGTTGCACATGTGCACTTTGTGTTTTTAGTTTATATTTCTGTGTAGTTCTGTGTTCCTTTTTGTTCATTTATGTTGTCTGTGGAGAACCGTTGTTTTGTTTCACTGTATACTGCGCTGTATATGGTTGGAATGACAATAGAGCAATATTGATTGACTTTTTAGTTGGAATAAAAACAGCAACCCAATAACACCATTAATAGGGTTGTCATCTTCTCCACCTTTAAGGTAATCTTCTGTGTTTGACCATAGGCCCATGTGATTCCTGCCCCAATAGGGATCTATTTGTTTCCGAACGTTGCCTGATCACAAGGTGCAAATAATTTTATGCTGTTAAATTGGTACAAATTTACGCAATTTGTCAAGTAGCTATTTTATTTGAATTGTTGGCCACCCATAAGATGTAATTAGAATTAGCATAATTGACAAAATTGGAAATACAGTTGAGAATAAATTCTACAAAAAAATGAGAATTTGTTGAGCAGTTGATATATCTGGCGGCGCTCTGCCCTACCTACCCCTATGGACAAGTCGGCACTAAATAATTGAGTTTGTTATTTAACTGGCTACAACAGATAATGCTATTTAGAAGAGGAGCCAGGGAAGGCTCCAGGAAATGAAGACTAAATGGAGTTGTACATCTATAACCCCACCTTGACTCAGCGAAGCTCTTGGAAGGCTAAACGGGGCTTTAAATTGAATGCTCTTTGGAATACTTGATCGTGTTGTCTTTGCAAAACTTGGCTAAGAGTGTGCAGCTTGCCACCTGGAGCAGAGCAGGCACAAGGGGCAATATATTGGCATACTGAATCATCTTCTCATTGTTGACAGGATAAATGAAAAATCCTTCTGAGCCAAATGATTTCCACTCCAAATTTCAGCTGCTATTTCTTGATTAGTGCCGGGCCAGAATGTGGTCCAGCTGTGGACGTTTATAATCATATTTTCAACCTTCTGCTCCACTCCACTGCAGTATTTTCTAATGCTGCAAATGTGGGCCATGATACATGCTCGCTTGATTCTGGATTAATTCGAGGTGAATGGCCTTCTTCTGAGAACTCATCACAGGGTTTGGGTCAAGGATGTTTCACAGTCGGTACACCCTCGCAGGCACTTGTTCAGAGATGATATACATGTGGACATTCTCACGCCCTTCATTTCCCATACATGCAATTCTGATTGCATCGTTGTAGAAGAGAGTCTCCTTTATAGTTACTTCCTGGAATTATTTTTTCTTTCAGACAATTCTGGGTGAGTGGAGAGGGACGTGGACCTTGGGTTATTAAAAATAGAGCCGGAGCCTTGCACCATTGCGCCATTGTTCCTCCAAGCTTAGCGCACAAGATAGTCATCCACACCGGGGAAGAATATTAGCCAGGTCTTAAGCGTGAAGGACCTGTAAATCTTCAAAAGTTGTTTACTTTTTGTCTAATAAAAGATAGAACTGAAACTACTGTACCAGCCTTGACTTTTCTTTTCAAGAAGCCTTATATGATATGATAAGATTAATTCATCTCCAATAACCACATTTTTAATTTTAAGTGAATCTAGAGATTGTCATGAGTTAAGGTGGGAATACATCCTGAGGGGAATGCCAGTCATTGTTGGACACCAAGTTGCCAAGTTAGCAATACTGTCAGCATTTTGGGAGGTGGGAGGAAAATAAAAGAGCCTAGAAGAAACACAGGAGAACATATAATTTCACCAATGACAAGCAACATGATCTTATAATCGAACCAGGGACCATACTGCCAACAAACAGGTCTTTAAAGATGATTCATCTTCTTTACTGAGTCGACCTACTCATCATCAGTGTTTGCAGTTTTTTTAATGAGAAAACCGGAAAGACCCTTCCATAAGTATTGCAATGCCACTATTGCGTTGCAGTGAACACGATGTGCTGTGCAATAAGAGCCAGTGCCTGTGAGCTTTCACCTCATCGATTCAGACAGGGAGGACTGGAGTTAATTACTCTCGACTCTCTCCCCTAGCAATCACTTGCTTACTCGGCCGATCATTATTCTACTTCACCCCAACACCAAACCCCACCCTTCCTCTATTCCAGGAGGTGTACACTTTCAAGGCCAGAGCATTTGTGGTAGTGGCGGCACGGGGAAAACCAGAGCTCCGTCATCGGTAATCGGATTTCAATTGCGGCGTCTTAGAGGTCGCATCAATTTGATTTTCTCCCCATGAGCAAAGTGATTAGTGCCTCAGCGCTGGAGGGTTTGGAAGGTGGGTGGGGGGGTCAGGTGAAAGACCCCAGAACAGTCTGCCTTTTAGGTCGTCCTGCCCATTCACTCATACACCCCTGATTTATTTCTTCCAGGCATCGACACGGGACCATTTATATTTTAAAAAAGGAAAAAGTTTTATTATATTAATAAAATGGGTCATCATATAATAAAACTAATTATTTGAAGTAGTAGTGTTTATATGTATTATTAGCAATGAATATTATTATAAACAGATAGCACACATTATATAGTCTGTTAACTACATTTTCTGGTTAAATAAATAAATAAATATCGATTTTCAGACAGTATTACAATGTCCAATGATAGAACCTCATGCATTCGCACCATTTTATAGAACAAACAAAAGCATTTCCATTTCGGTAAGTGTTTTAATGAGTTCTCCTAAAGGAAGCTGGGGAATGAATATGATCCCGGTGCTGAAACACAAGTAGCTTTTGGGCTTTTTAAACAGCGCGCAAAAAAAATAAGACCCTCAATTGCTTTCCATCCAGCGTAGAGCAGATGCGGACCTCCCTTTCCGTGAATTAATCGAACAATACCACAATACCACCATGACGTCCCACAGTGTAATTAGTAATTAATGACATGTCCACTATTAATGTCTACAAGCTGACATTTGTGCTCACACACACACACACACACACACACACACACACACACACACAAACACACACACACACACACACACACACACACACACACACACACACACACACACAAATGCACAATGTTGTTTCTTTTTTTTTTGGTTTAGCATGTGTGCTGGGACATGTATGCATTGTGCTGGACTTCAGATGTTAGTGCTTGCCCCCCTCCCTTCCCTTCCCTTTCTATTCCTTCCTCTCAGAGGCACTGGGTTAAAAATAATGTACTGCTTTCTGCAAGAGAGAGGGAGAAAGAGAGAGAGGGAGAAAGGCAGACAGTCCGGAGCCATAGGTCCTCTCTCTCTCTTTTCTCTCTCTTTTTCTCAAACACACACACAAACACACACACACAGTCATCAGGAAGAACCCAGTGTACAGATATACATTTTTCCCCCTTTTTTCTGAACCCTGACCTGGTCGAGTCCCAAACACCCACACATCTCTTTATATACCATAAGCTCATCTACAATCATGTATTAAATGAACTCCATTTATCTTTCTTTCGGTGAGTAATTCAGTGCAGGTAGATAAGACTGAGTTTTCCCATGTTGCTAGTGTAACGCAGGTGGTATGATAAGACACAAGATAAGCCTTGTCAATTATTTTCTTCAGACATGCCGAAAAATAATCTAGGAAGAAAGGTTCACATCAAACATGCACCATGTCCTGTACACACCAACATAATGACACAATGTCGGTGAATCGCCCTTTTTCTTTCCTCGTCAACAGGCGTCTCAGTGACACCATTGTAGTGTGGGGACATGTGTGGGAGGCTAGAAACAATGACTCACAGGTGATCTGCCTGCGACTCGTCTCGTCTCCCTCCCGTCCTTCTACAGAGAGAGTGCTTGCGTGAGGAAGAGCGGGGCGTCTGCTCCAACCTACTGCTGGAGATAAGGCTGTCTCCAGCTGATCACGCACACCTCCTGTCAACTGTCTGCTTCTTATCACGTTCTGCCTGGGCAACAAAGTGTCGACTGGGTAATTAGTCCTGTGCAGCTCCATATAATACAAACAAAACACACATCCTTGATTATCTCGGAAAGTGGGCTCTAAAACATCATGAACATTTGCTTTCAGAATAAGGATCGATTGAAATGACAGGAATGGGCATCAGGAAATAACATCTACTTGTAGTTCTGTGATCCTGATTTTGGCTGGAGAAATAAAAAACAATGAATTTTAAAGTGACGGCACAATTTACAAAAGAACAATTAATTCTGTACGGCTTGTGTGTAAGGAAAAATACTTACCACAGTGCTTTAGCGATGTGATTGATAAAGAGCATCGGTGCGCATCAATTCCTGAGAAGAAAAGACGTGTAAAACTTTTATAGCTCTCATTAGATATTGCTTAGGCTGCAAATATGGCTTATATTGATTCCAGCTAGTGATAGAGAGTGCCTTCCTAGGTAAAGACCATTCAGCAGTATTTCAGTTATCAGGCTTGTGCTGGTAAGTCAAAGAGATTAAGTCAAAATTTTCTGGCTTACTACTATTTCTTTTCTAGTAACTCCAGGTTATTCATTGATTCAGAGCCTAAGCTGTGAACAAAATACAAGAAACACACTGTGGATGTTCATTCCGGTGGCCAAATATAGCTTCATGCACTTCACACCTAGAAACAGTCGACCCTCTGGCATGTATGGGAGAGGTAACAGAAAGTCAGAGAACTCAAGGAAAACACATGTCGACCTGTTTAGAGGCTCAAATCTCTGAACCTTCCTCCTCCATTCTTTCTTTCTTGCTAATCACGAGACTTTTAACCAACCCATCATTATCTTCACCATTAGCCTGGTCAGTGTTGCAGTAAATCTGGAGAATATTAATCTGGAACACTTGGTGTAAGGTTGTTAGACACCCTGGATGGAGCACCATGACAGGCAAGAATTAGTATTGCAATTCCACCCAATGTTATTTGGAAATCACATTACCTACATGACACTTCAAAGACACTTCAAAGAGCATACCAGCTGATAAATGCTGATTACTCTGCAGAAACGTGATGTAACATAACCCAAGCATGACCTTGAAATACAATAAGAATCATATATACATCTGCTTGAAGCACTAGCAGCCACCAGCCGGCACACTTTTACATGATCACATCAGCCTCCATCAGCTTCGATGTTTGTAACTTAGAAAGAAAGCATTTTTAATGCTACATGTGACCTCTATCTCCGTGGCATCCACTTAATCAGCTATTTATCCTATTAGCATTGTGAGTGAGCAGCACTTAAATCCCTTATCAGTCAAATCTACTTATGCCTCCTTTGTCGGTCAGTGGTTTCTTTGTGAATATGCAGAGATCACTGAATAAATATGGGTCTTCCTTGAAAGCTTGTTGGACACATTTAAACTTAGACTGACAGGTATCCATTGTATCCCTTGACCCTTGAGGTGCATGAGGACAACCGACTACTTCCTTTTCTCTCGATTAAGGATGCAGAATAATGCCATCAGGCCCTCTAAGGAGAAAAAAAAGGCTACAAGAGTAGCAGTCATTTTTCTTCAGCTTAGCATTGGTACATAATTTATAACACCAAAGAGGTCTGGGGCTGTCTCAGTGACACTGACCTCCTGACCCCCTTGACCTTATGGGATTATTATGACAAAAGTGGGCTTTCCCTTTTAATTCCGGGCTGGGCGTTTTTTTTTTTTTTTTACCGAACCATTGCTTAAGTTAACCTCTAACCCTTCAACCTGAGGTCTGTGATTCAATTTTCATTAGAGGCCTCCTTTAGATGTATTGAGGAGAATGTATTAAAACAGAAAACACAGGATTAAGATGGACACACTGTATAAGACAGGACCAAAGGTAGAACCTGTAGCTGAGTCGCAGAACAATATAAATTCGAACATTTCAGTTCGTAAAAATGGAAGTGCGCATGATATTCACCATACATTCAATGGTTTAAAGCAAAACTGGGCAAAAAAAGATAAGAAAATAAGTAAGCATTAGGGGTAGCCCCATTCCACTTACTCTCCACAGCCTTTTGAGGTGACATGTTGTCAGACTCCCCCTTTGCTGGGACCTGTAGGAAGGCCCAGTCAGGCCAAGAACACAAGGAACTCTAAGTGAATAGGAGGGATAGACAACCTGGCCAGACAGACAACAGTGGGGTCGTAGGCCTGTGGGAGAAATATGAAGCTCAGGCTCTGGTATTTTAAGAGGGTCTGAGTAGCTCTGGAGCCAGTTGTCAATCAATAGGCGCACACATTCACGCAAAACGGCTGGCTCCAAAGAAAAATATTGACAGAGTTTAACAAGCGTGTGATAGACAGAACTTCATGTCCACCTTTGAGGTTCTGGTCTCCACCCTCACACTTTTTTTTAAGTCCTGTATTCTATTTATGTTTTGGAAACGCTTAAAGGAACTATGGTTCTTGTATTTTCATTGGTCTGTGGAAATGCTTTAATCCCACCCTCACGCTCCACTGGTGCTGCCAATCAAATGGTTCATTCTTTTGTTGGGGAGATGTGTAAGTTTTTTTTTTTTTGCAAAGATAACTCTTGGCAAACACATGGCCAAATTGCCCGAAAATAGTTTTAACAGTTTGCCCGTACAGCATTGACACTAATTGGACCTTCCGAGCAGTGATTGAGCTTTTTCAATTGGTGTTTGCAATGGATGATCTCAGGTTGTATTCTCAACAGAGTCAATCTGTCTATGAGAACAGAATGGAAGAGCAAAGCCTGGAAAAAGCACTCTCAATAGGGTAGACCTTGTCCTGTCACACTGTAACACCAGTACACTATCAAATCTAATCAAATCTCATTTTTATTTGTCACTACCTTTGGTGGTATAATATTTTTTTAAATATTAGGACATGTTTTTTAATACTTGAATTTTGATTTGTCTTTTTTCATTATACAATATAAAATAGAGTGCCTATCCTTCCTAGTTTTGAGAGTTATTTCCTTTCACTGAGAACACCCGTGAATGTTGTCTAGCAGCTGTACATTCTGAGTGCAACTTTTCACTGAAGATATAAATCAGTCAAAGATCATCTTGGTGGATGGGGACTTGTGTCCTCTTGGTATCTTAAAGCCTAAAACTTAACTCACTTGATCTAAGCAACAACAGATGCAAAATGACTAGCTATTACATAAACATATCAAATAGGTATTTAAATATCAGGAAAAAAAAATCTGAGGCAATAAACGAGACAAATGGCGTACAATGTTGGTGAAAACAGTTCAACACTTAGCCACCCTTTCAGCAGATCTTTGAGGCTACTTTGTTCTGAAGAGTGCTGCGGATGGTGGCTGTCTCCAGAGACGCAGATTGAAAGTGACCACTAGCTTTATCAAAAGCAGCGCGTGCCTGCTGTTTGTTAGTAAAAGATTGGCCAGGACACATCTGTAAGCAGTTCTGCAGCAGGATATGTTCAAGAGATCTGGGAGGTGGGTGATGAGGTGGCGTTGACCTCCTCCTGAACTATGTGTCACTTAACCTGCATGTTGGATGTCAGTGGGCCCACACCACCTGGGATCTCCTTAAGTGGCAAATTTGATTCCTAACTCAGAGGTACAATTGAGCTGTGACCATTAGGTTAATTTGGAGCGGAGCGGAGCTGATGGTAGTCTTTTTTTGAGTCAAAGGTGGAATTAAAACATTTTTTTTAAACTATTGAACATATGGAGTTTTGTATGGAATGTTTAATCTCAAATCGGCTTTACAGCATATATTTGAAGTGATCGTTCACTTGTTAGAATGGCCACAGATTTATTGCATAAATGAATCCCTACTATCTCTGGGTAAAAAATTGCTGAAAATGTAAATACATATGCATTGCAGTGTCAAGTTATTAAACAAGGAAACAATATATTTTGACAAAGATTTATGGCTTTTTTCATTAAAGAAAGCTTTCCTTTTTAAAGGTTCAGGTACCGTAACTATGGAGCACATATAAAAACAATTCCATATTACTCCAAACCAATGCAATGTAGTTATAAATCTGCCTTGACTCAAAGTGCAAGGCGTACAGTTATCTGATTTACAGTATCCAGCTGTGAGATGTCTACAGCAAGAGACAATAACATTGTTGTTCCACTGAAACTATGGAAGCAAAATTTTATCATGTAGAAAAACAAGATAATGTCCCATACTTGAAGAATTTCTTTTCAAGAAACATTTCTTGAACACAAACAAAAAAAAAAGGAACAACAGATTAACACATTAAGCAGACACATATTTTCTGGATTGACAG
Source organism: Silurus meridionalis (assembly GCF_014805685.1). Taxonomy (NCBI): domain Eukaryota; kingdom Metazoa; phylum Chordata; class Actinopteri; order Siluriformes; family Siluridae; genus Silurus; species Silurus meridionalis. Next base: position 4,904,140 of record NC_060908.1, read on the forward strand.
AACTGAACCTTGTGTGTTAATTTCTTGCATTAAAATTATGCTTCTGGATACAAACAATATTAATTTTAGTCATGGTATAGGTGTAAAACAGTGCTACTATCATTATCCACGTTTGTTTAACACAAGGGGATTTCCTTTATTCTTTTTTGTTCACTCTAATGATGTAATCTTGGAAACACTGGTATATAATCCAGACATAGAAATTCCACCGTTATGAATCCTTCAGCATGATGCGTGACATCTGGCTTTGACAGATCTGCAACCTTAGCTACATCGTTAAATTTTTTTTTCAAATTCTGACTTAATCGATTATCATTTTTGCTTGTACCCTCCTGGGATATTTTCTATCCAGTTGGTTTTATTTGTTTTTTTTAACAAGCTTAGCATCTAACCACAAAAAAATTAAAAGACCTCCTGCTTATTTTATTTACTTTTCTTTGGCATCACTCAAAACCCCAGTCCTATTACGTACCTCCAGTCTCAACCAGCTATCCTGTAAAAAATATAAATAAATCAATTAATGCTTCTAAAATTTGTATTATTTGATGATGTATTTGTATTCAGATCCATCCCTATTATAGGGTAACAGAAGGAGAAACATGAGTGTACCATGAAAATAAATGTATGAGGACAAGTGAACAGGGCAGCCAGACAAAGCCAGAGTCCAGGTGTCTGTATCAGTACTGAATGTAGAGCCGTCTAGCTTCCCTCAAGTCCTGCCTTAGGCTAGTAAACACTAATTCCATGTCAGTCCCTGAAAATGCTCCCTGGTTGGAAAAGGTCACCTCCTTCCTGTGCTGTTGCATGGGGTCAACCCCCCAGCCCCCCAGCCCAATGCATCTAGTAAGCGATGTGGGCCTCAAGAATATGTTTCCAATAATCCCTCGTCAGGCCAAGTTAGCGTCTCTGACTAGTGTTCGTTGCGGGGGGTTATGCGACGCTCTTCCTACCATTTTCCCTCTGAGCAGCTATGGGGCGCAAGGTCACGGGTCACTGTCAGGCTGCAAAATCACATTAAGGCCTAAGGTTAGGCTTTCACCGCTAAGCCACACGGAGCAGCATGTAGGATCGGGTACTGAGCCATTTACACAATCCATTGTGCCAGCAGTGGCCGCTTGACTCCGCAATGCCGGGGGTAATGTCTGCTATAATTACTGGCAATACAGTTCGAGCTTGTCTTAAATCAAGGAAGACTGCAAGGTTGTTCTTTCAGTTTACTTGCAGATCAAATGTACACAAATCACAGACTAGCCGGAAAAAGAAAGAAAGAAACAATATATTAGCCCTTACCTGCAGTGACTATACTTTCAGACACTCAGCATAACGCTTTTTATACTATATACAGGTATTAAAATCTTTAAAAATGATTACTTGTCACAATACACAAAATGATCCCAGACTAACTGTAACAGACTGTGCAATAACTACATGTCACTTTAATCCACGATGATAATCTAAGGATAGACCTGTGATTAACACAAATTAGTAAATTCTACATACAGTAGGTGAGCAATCAGTGTGATCTGGATTTGCAGGGTGAATGAGGTCACTTAAAAGGGAACATTTCTCAAAGTGAGTTTGTGGTAATGAGGGTATATATTTTTTAACATTAGCATGTTTTACTTTTAAACAGTTTGCCTTTACTCTGAGAGCATTTAAAACTGTAATGGCAATTCAGTGGGATCCTATTTTTGTGGCCTTTAGCAGGAGAAGCCAAGAAAATTCAACATTTCTGACACTGCCAGAAATGTTATCATCAGGACCACCAATCTCAACTCATGGGCAAAAACATACTAAACAAATTACTGTCAGGATTTGGGCTTTGGACTATGATTACCATCAGCCACTGCATTCTCACTTTCCATGTCACATGAGCTCTGCACTTGAACCATGTCTTGCAATTGAAATATTTATTCAGTACATTTTCTACACTAATCTTTGTCTCAGGTTTGTCTTGTTTGGTTGTTAAGTTACTGCTTTGTTTGCTGTCTGTTAAGTTCTGTATTTTGTGGTTCTGTATTTTTAGAATATTTTGCACAAGATGAATAAAAAAACCCTTTCTATCAAATGCGATGTGAATGTTTTTGCCTGTTATATGCCATTCGGCCAGATGATTGTGGATATCTGAACATCAGGCCTACATGTGTTCCTTCTCCAACCTGTTTAGACAATATTGGAAGCACACAATTTAACAAAATGCCTTTTTATGCCAAACCATTACAGCTTCTCATTTACTGGAACTGGTCTCAAACATATTACAGAATAACAATGCTTCTGTGCACAATATGAGATCCATGAAGACATGGTTTGCCAAAGATCTTGAAGAACAACTTAAATGGCCTGCACAGAGCCCTGAATTTACCCCACTGAAAACTTTTCTAATGCAGAATTTCCACAGATATTCTTATAGTGGATCTATATCAAAGTCCCAGCAGAGTAGAGATTGTAGCAGTTGCATAAAAAAAAAAAAAAACTCTCTTTTCTATCCAATTTATTAAAATGCTAAACAAAAAAAAAAGCATTTTTGCTGCCTGGTTCCAGACAGAAAAAAATATTTGAAATAATACAACCAAAAAGTATACAGTGTTCTATATTCGGTTGTTGCTATGAATTTTGAGTTTTAGTGTAATTGTTTCAATTTTCAAAAAGAAACCAACTGACTACTGCCAGCAATGTTTACCAGAAAAAGAGACAAGCACAAGAACAAAAAAAGAGCAAGATAGAGAGAGAGAGAGAGAGAGAGAGAGAGAGAGACCGAGAGAGAGAGAGAGAGAGAGAGAGAGAGAGAGAGAGAGAGACCGAGACCGAGAGAGAGAGAGAGAGAGAGAGAGAGAGAGAGAGAGAGAGAGAGAGAGAAACACACTACACCTGCAGCTGTAATTACCACTGCAAATGCAAACCGCAAAGAGCAAAATAAGTCACAACATGTGACTTTAGAGCATGGAAAAAACATTAAAATTATACCCATCCATCAGAATAATGCAGAAAAACGCAAAGCCATTTCAAGTACCGACTTGTGTGATCCAGGCCTACTGTCTATAAAAAAACATACAATGTTCTTCTAAATTGTTAATGTCTCTAGTGATTACTTTGCATCTAAATTCAAACCTCTCATTGCAATTTAATGTAATTCATTCGATTTTATTTGTATAGTGCTGTTAACAATTAGCATTGTCCCAAAATAGCTTTACAGAGATAATATGGTATTAAAATTGGAATTTATATGTTAGCGCCTATAAGTTTATCCCTAATGAGCGATCCCTAATGAGTGGCAAAGAAAAACTCTCTGATATAGTATGAGGAAAAGACCTAAAGAGGAACCAGTTTCAGAAGCGACCCAATCCTCATATGGATGTCATCTTATTTCCATTCATTATAGTCCTGTCATTGTTGAGGTGTACTCTTCAGTCAACTGATCACTGATGAATGCTTGAATGCGGAACTATTTATGCCAATTGTGGTTCTAATCCATTGTAGCAGAGTGTTTATATTAATTACAGTCCAAATCCATCCTCTGAGTTCTTGAGTTGCTCAGTATTTTCATAAATATTTAGGCTGGGACCTCCTTAGATGGACAAAATGGTCCCCAAATTAAGAAGACTAAGTCTAGAGGTAGGGGGGTCAGGTTTAAATCAGGTAAAAAAAAAAGAAATTTCCAGAAAGATCCCCAGTCACTGGTATCTCAGGAGCATGTTTAACTCGACAAAGAGAGAGAGAGAGAGAGAGAGAGAGAGAGAGAGAGAGAGAGAGAGAGAGAAAGAAACAGATTTAAAGAAGATGCTAAACTTGAGAGGATCCTGAGGCATCTAGAGATTGTGCCATCTCCAGTTGTGTCCGATCTCAGGAAGACTTCGGTCTTCAAAGAGAAAATGCTGAACCCACAAAGATCCTGAGCCATCTGGAGATGATGCACCAAAACCTTTACTGTGAGGGCCATAGCAGACAAACAGCTGCTCCGACTTTCTCCACAGACAGAAGAGTCCTGTAGAGGTACGTATCCAGTGCTTGTACTGCACACAGTCGGTTTTGCTTTTCCTGGTCTGGAGCTAGGAAAGGAGGAGGGCAGAATGCCTGCAAAATGACAGGTTGTGAGGGAGCTGTAGCCACCTTAGGCACATTCCCAGTATTAGGGTGGAAAAAAGCACTGGCCATGCCAGGGGTAAACGGCAGGAGAGAAGGGGCCACAGACAAAGCCTGTAGGTCCTCAATCCTTTTAAGAGAGAATTTTGCCAAAAGAAAGGCAGTCTTTACCGACAGGTACCTAAGGGCCACCTCGGCCAAAGGCTGGAAGGAGGGCTTAGATAGAGCCGCCAGCATGAAGGCCAAATTCCACAAGGCGCTCCCAGGACGGGGCCTTGAGATAGGAACGTGTGTTCTCTCCATACATCTGAGGTTCGAAGAGCCCACCTCGAGACCTTTATAGTACAAAGTGGACAGCCCCCTCGGGAGAACCCTCTGTATTTGAGCCACCACTGGAGGGGTCTCATATGGAGGAGGCCAAGTGAAATCACTTTGGATGCTGCCGCATGAGACCAAGCAGCCTCTGGAACTGCTTCACAGTGGGTGGTTGGCCTTTTCTTACTCTCCCAACTGCTGTGAGAATGGCTGCGATCCAGGTGGGAGACAATCGTGTCCGATTGCCCTGAAGTCGTAGTGGGGCTGAGCTGCAGTCATTGACTTTGTGAAGGTGCAGGGTGAGAGTGCTAGGCCAAAGGGGAGGACCGATATTGGTAAGCAAACCTCAGGAACCTACTGTGAGCAGGGAGTGCTATGTGGAAATAGGCGTCCCTTAGATATATTGTGACAAATCAGTCCTCTGACTTGATCTGTGACACGACCTCTTTGAGGGTGAGCATCCTGAACCTGAGACACAACCCGTTGAACCGGGGAGGAGAGGACCCGAATTGAATTGAGTAATCCCTCTCTATCGTATGCAGGACCCACCAAGATACATCTGGCAGCTCTTCCCAAGCTGCCAGGTGACGAGGAGGTACGGTCACCTTGCAAGGTGTAGACCGCCCTCCCCGATGTAGGGTGCTCTGATTGTCAGGGCCGCTTCACCACCGCCCGTTTGTTCGAGGAGAGGACCACCCTCAGGTCGACTCCTTTGATTCCGACCTAGAGGCATTTCTGGGCTTTCCCGGCCCTTGCCCGGCGGGGACCAACTTCCAAAATTAAGGAATTACTATTCACTCCTTTGGGTGAACAGTAACGCTAGAATGAGTATGCAAATCATACCTGGTTTTTTTATATCGTTTTTAAAATAACATTTAAAAATTGTACATTTGTGTATGTGTAAATGTAATAACTGTTAGCAATATACCACCAGCTCTAAACCTAAACTCATTGTAGCCCCACAAATTCCTTCCCATCTGTATTCCAAATAATCTTTGTTCCTCAGTTATGACTGGTTAGTATTTCTTATATACAAGTGCTTTATCGTCATATAATATATTTTTTATTTTCTGGACTACACTTATCTAAAAATGCCACAGTATTGCTTAGTAATCAAAATGTTATCATTATGGGCATATGTTTTTCCTTTTTTTTTTTTTTTTCAAGAAAACATTTGAGATATATATATGTATATATATATATATATATATATATATATATATATATATATATATATATATATATATATATAATGATTGTGTACAATAAATGAACCATATCTATGTTTTCAACCATGTCTAAGAGAGTTTCCTTTTGTTTATTTTTAATTTTTTAACAGAAAAACATTGACTTCCTCAATCAAGGTCAGCAGTTCAGCCTTATTACCAAAACTGTAGTAAAGAGTAAGTCTGTTTCCTCTTCTACCATCTGGCAAATGCTACAGTATCCTAAAATCAGACTCTGACCCTTGATTTTACCATGATTACCATGATTGTCAGCATATTACATGATATTAGGTTTCTCTTTTTTGCTTCTGATGGTAATAATATGCATAGCTTGCAAAAATTTTTTATAAGCATAAATAGTTTTCATGGAAGAGGTGCAATGAGTGTGACTTTCTGCTTGACAAAATAGAAATAATTTCTAATGAAAAACAAGTGCCGTGTTTAATTAGTTCCGCTGTTAAAGGAATAAAGCAAATGGTTTCTGATAAAGCTGCTGTTAAAAAGGAATGTTGTGGTCAGGGTTTTAGTCTTGGTTTATTTAAATATTGTCTTATTAGTGTAATGACCAGAGTCTGTGATCAGGACTCATCAGCGTTATTGCCACAATAGTGTGTTCTGCCAATTTGTCTACATTTGCCCAAGGCTTCAGTTTTCCCCCTTTTAGTTAGGAGAGACGAATCCTCACGTGACTCTCGCAACATGATGGAGAAAATAATGTCAGTCAAAAAAGGGTGATTGTGCGGCAGCAAGACGCCGGACGCACCGCTAACGATGATGTATTTCAGATTTTCCGCCCGATTAAACTTTGAGTTAATACACATTTTTTTTTTTTGTAAAAGCTCCTTCTGAATTGCCCATGTTCCTTAATGAGAGCTGTTTTCTCTTTTAGGCCCATGCTTGTCAAAATGATAAATTCAACATTGCATGCTAATGAGGTGAACGAAGGGGGAACGTTTTTTTTCCCTCTCCATTTTTTTCTGCTCAAAGACCGCTTTTTTTTGACAATTGTTTAAGATCGGTATTCTGTAAGGACGGCACAACAAAAAGGGAAAAAAATATGGCATCCTACATGATGGCCACATCACAAAATGGGCAACAAAAATTGGTGATAAATAAATAAATAAATGAGAAGCATTTGGGATGAAAACAATCGAAATTAAAAGGCAAACACGAAGAGGCTTTAGCGACGAAGACACACACCGTAAGCCAATTCATGCAGCATTTTGAATAGATGTGACCTTGAGCTCCCTGCCTTTTTATCTTAATAATTTTCCTATATTCACCAGCAATTGTTTCGAATGCCTCCTGTTTCTTTAAAAGAATAAAAAAAGAACTCTGTGGCCTTTGCTATCAGGCAAGCATTTCTTTTTTAATCTATTTATTTTATTATTTATTCATACAGCATGTTTTGATTAGCTGCTTTTCAGCATGCACCCATTCTCTGTAAACACCCCATAATTCTGCTTTATGCCTTACAAATACATGGTCAAGGGCAGTCTTTAAGGGCATACTGTATTTTTTTAAATGTCAAGCACATAACGAAAGGGTGAAAAAATGTGTTGTTTTTTTTAAACCCTCGAAAAACAGAATGCTTTTAAGGCTTTGGCTATTTAGGTGTCTTTTATGAAGCTTGCATTCAGATTCGTCTGTAAACTGTATGCATGCGAGGGTGTGTGGAGTTAGCCATTAGCCGCAACAAAAAACATACCAATACAAAACAAGAAGCAATTAGATGAAACAATGAGAGCTTGTGATGTGAACTATTGTGCCATTCAGCCTGGACACAGCTGGCAGAGAAAAGAGCAAGAATGGACAGTGTTAAAGCACCCAGGGAAGTGAACACCCTTGATGACTTGGGAAGGCCAGCAATAATTAAATCCCTGGTTTTGTTCTCCTAGGGGATTATCACGGCTAATGCTCTGATGAAGCCACAGGCCTCTTTGTCTCCTCACACTCCTGGATGAGCTGCTTTAAGTACGGAAGTAATTTCCCAGTGAAAAGCGTGTCACTGACTGACTTAAGCCTGTAGCGTTTCAACCACCTCGATGTGTTAAAGCATTGCACTGAACCTGTCTATGTGCTAAAGCTAGCTGCCAGAGCAAAAAGCTTTTCAATAATATTTAGACGTACTATTAACAATTCACCCTATTTACATCTTCATTGTACCTTAACTATCATACTGTAGACCAACCCTTTGCATCTGCAGCAGATGCTATCCGAACATAATGTGACTATCTTCAATCTACTCACACTAATATTCGGTTAACCATCTACAAATGACAACAGAGCATCATAAAACTTCCTGTGTGTGCAGCCTTGTGATCGAATCATATCGCATATCAGCTGTTTCCGCAGTGCCTGCTGTGTCAGACAGTAAGGCTGGCTCCTTGTAAACCACCGCTGTTTGTTTAAATTCATGGCTGAAAAAAACACCCACGATGTGGCTATCACTTAGCATTTTTATTCCTTTGTCTCGCAACTCCTCCTGGGGAAGTGCGAAGGACCCAGGGCCTCCTGACACCGCTTGGGGTTTATTTCCCTGCTTTCACACAGGCCTGGTGTTAATGCCTCGGGCTTCCTTCACAGATTTGAGTGACTGTGGAGTTAATGCTGTACGCCTTGTTTCCAGAAAGTTGTCCCTCCAGATTTGCCACCATGGATGCACAATTTGTGCTCAAATTGTAATTATTCATTAGCTTGTTATGCTCACCACCCTGTTGTCATTTGCTTTAATTAGAATGGACACAGTGTCTTTTAAAGGCGGTCCCTGAAGTGAGAGGACCAGTCCAGGACCAGCCATGGAGCACTGACCTACTGTCAGTGTCAGTGGAGTGAGATGACAGTAGTTTGCCCAAGATCACACTCCCACCCTCAGATGCCTGCTTGAATTAGAGAACGCTCACTGTCTAGTGGCAAAAAAGCAAGTGTTATTGTTGGATTGCTGGTTGGATTTCGTGAACTGTAGCATCAAAGTCCCCCATTTGTATATACAGTATAGTGTTAAACAATTCCAAGCTTTCCTGCTGTATCTAGAGTCTGGTTCTTTTATTTTGACAAATCATGCAGACATACTTTGAACAAAATGCTCCTGCTCTGTGGTACAGTAGTTGTACCCAATAAAATGGGCAGGAAATGTATGTATAAGCTAGGTATAGCTAATAAAGTGAAGTGAATTTGAAGAATTCTTGCCCATAATAAAAAATTGGTCAAAAAAAGATCTAACTAGCTTCATTGGGGTGACATCATGGAACAAAAGCAGCATCCTTAGTTCAATTTTAAGCTCATTTTCATTTTTTTCCTTCCATGTAGAACGTTCACATGATTTCTGTGCTGCTTCAATGATTTGCCCCTGAGAGTGAGTGAGTGTGAATGCATGGTGTACTTAGATAACTTTGGCCATTAGAAATTTCTAGGAATACAAATACCAGTAAGTCAATCAAATAGCTTAAGCGTGTGTGTATTTACTCTGTAAATAGTCAGAATCAGAATGTCCTCACTATGGAGATTTAAAAAGGAATCTTCTTATGAGCAACAAGGTAAAGAGCATCATAAAAGCTCGTAAAATTGAAAGTAAAAAACGGTTTATGTTTATTTGTTAAAATTATGTTTAGAAATGTTTTATTCAAGACCAAGTGTAGAAAATTCTTTTACACATAATGTAAAAGAACACAAATGTGTGGTTTAGCACATTTGCCTTGACCCACTGGGTTTAAGGGAAATCCCAGATCTGCCCTTTGTTCATAGAGTTGCATATTTGCCCTGTAATTCCTCTGGGTTTTCTCCAGGTACTCTGGTTCCTTCCCCAATCTAAAGACATGTGGGACTTTTCCACATTGCTAATAGTATGAAAGTGTTTGTGAAATTGTACCTTATGGTATATTAACGCCTCATCCACCCTGCCTTATGACATGCTTCAAGACTGCTCTCTGTTCTGGCACCTAGGTGGTGGAATGAACTGCCACTTGATGTTTAAACAGCTGAGTCACTAGCAGTCTTCAAACAACATCTAAACACCTACAAAAAAATCTAAATGAATTGCTTTTTAACTATATTCCCTCCCAACTGGGTTTTTTTGGCTGATGCGATTCTTAGCCTGTGTCCTAATGACCCAGTATTAGAATGTATTAATGGAGATCTACTTTAAAGCACTTTTCGATAAGGGTGTCTGCTGAGTACCATAAATGTAAATGCAAATGCAAATCTCAGGATTGAACCAGAGACCCTGGCACTTTGACATGGCAATGAAACCTGCAGTGCCATCACGCCAACCTTATTCTGTAATAGCCACACCTAATACAATATCAAACTCCACTGTTTCCTTCACTAATTGTTTGAAAGAATCTGAAGCATGCAGTACCACTCTGACTGATTTAAACTAGTGTGGAAACAGCAGGCTGGACAGCTTAATTAATGATGGCATGTGTATGAATTTGTTCCCTTGTGGCCTAAGTGGTTTCAATGTGACCCTGTGGTGAGCCGGCTTGTCAGCTGCTTTGCACATTAGCAAATCTACTGTTGCTGTTCAAGGAAATTTTCCATCTTTCTCACACCTTCCTCTCCCTACTGCCTTGTTTCTTCACCTCGCTCAATCTCTCTATCCCCCTCTCATTCTCTCTCTTGCTCTCTTTCTTACTTATGACTGTATTCGGTAGCCTCGAGTCAAAGGCAAGAAGTGGAAGCAAACATGGACGAATGGTCACATAGGCTTTGTCTCTTACACACACACACACACACACACACACACACACACACACACACACACTCATACACTAGTGCTAATTAAAGCCTTCAGTGCAAGAGTAGAAATGTGTAATCATGACATTTAGTCAAAGGAAATTTGGGTAGATGAGGAGAAATTCTAGCACGTGAGCCAAACTAGGCCTGAGGCAGCCTGGCGGACAAAAGGACAGCAGCAGCAGCAAAGGGTTGGCAAAGGGAGCTGCCGAAAGGTCATCTTCATGAAAAGACAAACGTGTCACTGCTTTTGTTCCTGTCCCTCAGAACATATGTTTGGCCCTCCTCCATCCCTAGCTCTTATCTGGCTGAAATCTAAACCCAGTGCACACAAATACAACTTTTGACTGTGTGACTGCTTCTTGCAACAGTTGCAGGGAGCATTACCTTACCTTCTTGATCGACTGATGAAAATCGACCGAATGAAAAACACCTGTCTCTGGATTTTTCCGAACCACTCTTGCAGGCAAAGAGGCTGAAATCAAGGACGGCTCATCACCCAAATGCAATATCAGGTTTACTCGATGATGGATGCAAGTGTTAACAGCAGAGACGGTAGTTTTTTGGCCTATTTTGACCTACAGTACTTTATGAGCAACAACTGTAGAATCTGTGAATCTGTCAATTCAGGTCTCTTGAAGTTTCCATTCTGATTGTTGAGAAACTGTTCATTTCCTTTCAGAAACTCAAGCTGCGTCAACAATGCTTTAAGAAATGCCCCTGCGTGTTAATCACGCATGAATCACGTGTGAAATCTGTCCAATGAAAAGGCTTGATGTCACTAGCGGGGTGACGTCACAACCAGGAAGCTATAAACGCACATGCGGTGGAGCCGATGCTAGCTTCTGTTTGTTCAGGAAGTGCTTTGTGTGTATCTGTGTCTGCCGGAGAACTCGGGTAGTATTAGTCAGATGGTAAGTGGGAAAAAAGAATATATATATTTATTTATTTATTTATTTATATGAAGGGTGAATTTTTACCTATATGGAGTAATGGTATTACTAAAGCAAGCTCCAAACCTCTACAATACAACTACAACTGTGCCACCTACATCATCTGGAGCAGTTCAGAATCAATATTTGTCTAATAACATGACGGTGCCAATGTTAAAAACATGTATAATGGTGGTTTTCAGTGTAATCCTTTTGTAGCAGTCTGCTAAAACTGCTCATTTTCCAAAATGCGAAGACCAGTTAGAACAATACGAAAAGCATATCTTAATGAGGCAGCAATTCTTTATAGTTGTCATAAAAGGTTGAACTACTGTCACTTGTTTCATGAACCATAACATTAAACATAACTAGAAGTGAAAAAAGCGATGATGTAATTCTTTAATTAATGCAATGGAATGTTAGCAAACTGCTGCAGTATAAAAGAAATACAAGATTTTACTGTTGTATGTGCTGTTATAGGAAAATAATTTTCAGAGTGGTAAAAATAACCACTAAATCATTGATTTTTTCCCCCTATAACAGCATGTCTTGGTGTGCTTTATTTCTTACATAACTGCTGTATTATAAATTTTTGGCACATAACGTTATATTTGAGAATACACAATTTACACCATATAAAAATAATTGTGGTGTTTTAAATTTGTTTCGGAATATTACAGAAATCTCTTATTTAGTTAGTAAAATTTTGTAAAACACACCAAAACACACACACACAAAACTCAAAAAATGTATTCTTTTACATTGGACTACACAGTAAGCATGCAGCATGTTTGGCCTCTCACTTGGAAATCATAAAAACCACTTGGATGGATTTTTGTTTTCACTGAATGGATGAAGACAGGTCTATCCTGTCAGTCTGTGCTCAAATCCCATGTGCATGCTGGATGGTGACAGCAAGTGTCTGTTGTGTCTCAGGTTAGGAAGGAAACACCCAGCTGGCAGCACTGTATGCTTGAAGTGCTTTGGCCACAGTCCTGTCAATGCCACGCACTCATCGCTCTTGCTTTCTGTCAATCTTAAGCAAAAAAACAAACTCCATCTCACAGTAAGGTGACTAGACAAGAGCAGAAGGGACAGACATGTCCTTACGGTTTTTGTGCCAATTTAATCCCCTGCATGGCAATAAGGCAGTGATAAGATGGTGGTCTGTATGTTTCAGAAGAATGCAGAGCTGGACACTAGTTTAGCTTTTTAAAAGGAATTATTTTCCTTTTGTATGTTAAAAAATCATTGGAGTTGATGCATATCTAAAAGATGACCATAATGTAGACACCACCCTTAAGCTATGTATGTTGTTGTTATGCTTTGTTACACCAATAGTTTAAAACACAAAGCTGTTTGGCCTTTAAGGATTTCAGAGATTCACACAGTTGTGGATGAAGTACACAAACCCTGTAGTTGAGTTAAAGTAGAGATACACTTGGTAAAATATTACTCCAATAAAAGTGCTTCTTGTAAATTTTTAGTTAAGTAAAAGTACAAAAGTTTTTTTAAATGTAAAGTATCCAAAGTACTATAATTTATTAGGGCTAAAATGTAATGTGTTTATTATGACCAGAAATATAATACAGTGCAACCTCGATACTCGCAGGGGTTATGTTCTATGCAAGTAACAAAAAATCACGAGGTTTTGACTCACCCTTTGCGACTCAGTAACGCAATATTAAATCAATTTAAATGTGTACTGTCAAGGGGCATTAAAACATTTACATGTACTATACTGTAAACTTATAACATAAATATAATTGTGAATTACTTGTGATCTATTTACTACTTGAATGAATAATACAATAATAAAATAGTTTTTCAAAAAAAATTTTGTAGTTTATTAGTACAAACTCCGGACTTTCGAGCTACTCGCCGCTTCTCGTGAACTATCAGATTTTTCGCGAGTTACTCTTAGTCTGGTTCCAAATGAAAAGTCGCGCACTATCGAGGTTCCACTGTATATATATTAGGAGTGTAACAATACACAAAATTCACGTTTTTTAAGTCACGGTTCAGTTAAATTTCAGTACAGTTAGAGGGAAGAAATGCATAAAATGCTTGTGATTTTTTTATTAAGTTTAATATTAGTTACATTTGTGATCAGCAACAATTGTACAGTTTAATTTTTTTTATAAAATGCCTGCTTTATTAAATAATATATCAAATATTTACAATCAATAAAATACACTTTTTTATTATATTGATTAAACTGCGTAATCAATTCAATTGGCACAAGTGAAATTTAAAACAAAATAAAATAAAATAAAATAAAATAAATGGAAAAATTAAGTAGTTTCATTTGTTAGACCCCATTTGGGTAATACAGATGTGTATGTAAATAACTACATGGGGAATACATAGTTTGACTCATTATCATTATCCATTTCTATGGAAGAAGTAGAGTTTGGGCCCTTAAGAAAAAGTCCTTGGCTATGAGGTATTGTATTTTGTCCTCACATTACACATTAAAAGAAATTATTAGAGACTGGCTAGTGTTTCTCACTCTCTCTCTCCTTGTCGGCTCAAAGATGCACCAATCCTCAACGCCAAGACGCATGCTAGTAAAAAGCCAAAAACTGTTGATTTGTGATGCTTTATTTCATAAAATACATATCAAACTGTACACATAAACACTGCATTAACAAGATCAACATAACAGCCTCTTTAACATGCCAAAATGAAACCAAGATCCAACAAGTCAGTCAAAAAAACAGAGTGGTAATCCAGTCTTTCAAAAAGAAATCTTTAATTAATAAATTAAATTACAGTATCATGTCACAAAGTACAAGAACCATTAGTATTCTATGGACAAATAAAATGTAAGTGAATAATTTAGATTAAGTAAATCCAAATATTGGTGGACTGTGGTGGACTCTTAGTCTCACAGAGGGACAACATTTTTATTTAACTTCAACAAAAGCTGGTTCTTAAAGCACAGTAGAGTATATATTCAAGCTTTTTTTGGGATGAAAATGAGGCCAACAGAGTGGGTGGGGGAGTGTGGAGCCTTTACGACTCTTCAACAGATGTGCAAAATGTAATTGGTAATGGCCATTGTCAATTAAAATATAATGGAGTGAATAAGTACAAATATTGAATTATAAATGTTTTCTAAAGAGTTGCATATATCTCTGATATTCAGTAACACTGGGAAGTAGCCCAAAAAATTACTTAAGTAGAGTAACAAAATACATTTACTCATATACTAAAAACCACTGGTGTATTTCTACGTTCATGCATGTTACTGATTTATCAGACTAGCAAAAGCTGATAGAAGGAAACACATATTGTTAAAACACAAAAAAACAAAAATGATCATAAGTGTGGTTTTTATTCCCCTTCTTTATATAGTTGCTATGGCAACAGCCCAACCAAGGTTGGTCTGACCCTGGTTATGATGGGTTGCTTAACCTAAAATAATAGTAGGTTAGTATGCTGGCTAATCGTTTTCATTAAAAGAGAGACACAAGAGAATCTAAACCATAAAAAAAACCTTTTATTTAGACAGCGATTCTTTTATACATTATAAAAAAGCTTGCTTGAAACCTGACAAATCGAATCAGTTTCTCTTTGCAGCAGGGGAGAAAAAAACACACACCAGAAAAGTAACATCTGCTTGTTACAAGCTTCCATGAAAGCATTCTCTACATGTGATGGGTTGTGGCTGTCACATGCTGATATGTTTTGAGAAGATGCCAAATCTGTCAAGAGAATGTAGCTCATAAACAGGCTCCTCTGAGAACAAGGAAAATTCCCTGTTGCCATGACCTCTGTTGCCTAAATCACATTTTTGTGCCCCTGGCATCCCAGTGCTGTCTTTCTCACCCTTGTTCTCTTCGCATTGGCTTTTTTTCTATGAAAAATTAAAAACCCAATACTAATTCTTAACACTAAGACACAAAACATAATGGTGATTATTTAGAAATTGCTAACCCTAAGCATAGGAAAATGTAGGTCATCAGAGTGCAGGGGTGACAAAAAAGAGGAGAGGGTACCATTCTGTACTTCGGCCTAATGCAATTCCACCTAGACTGCTGCTTATTGAAACCAACTTGAGCATACAACAAGACAATGATCCGAAGTATGCATGTACTGCCCAGTGACTGCACCTACATCCTATTGAACTGCTCTGGGATAAACTGGATCACAAATTCAGAAAGAAAATCCAACTAGCAAAGAACAAATGTGGCATATTTTACAAGATCCATGGCAAAGTAAACTTTCTTTCAGCTTCTCCCATGAGGGGTCGCCACAGCGGATCATCCGCATGTTTGATTTGGCACGTTTTTATGCTCGATTCCCTTCCTAACACAACCCTCCCCATTTATCCGAGCTTGAGACCGGCACTAAGGCTTGTGCATCCTGGTTCGAACCCGGGCCGCTGCAGTGAGAGCGCCGCATCCTAACCACTAGACCACCAGGGAACTGCATTTCAGCTAAATGTTTGGAAAAACTCACTGTCCAGATGTCTAAGAGTCTGTAAAGCTGTTATTCAAGTTAAAGGAGGATTTTTCTCAATTCAAATTAAGTGTAAGATCTGTAAAAATTATATATTTGTTTGGTCAAAATTAATCTTCATACCATTAGATGATCTCATTTGTTTTATAGACACTATAGGAAACAAATGGAATGCGCATTTGTCCCAAAAAATAAAAGACTAGGTGTTTCCATACTTTTGACAGGCACTGTACAGTAGGTTATATGACATATAGACATAGTGGAGACTTCAGTATTTTTAGTATATTTCAGTATATTCAGTGCATCTCCATATACAGTTGCATAGATTTGCTCAGCTAGTTATCAAACTACGAGATGGCGAGTGTGATTGTGTTGTTAGGAGATGAATTCCAGATACACTTTTATCTACAGGCAGCTGAAAAGCATTGTGGGTAATGTATGAAACAGATATATACATCGATAAAAACATTTAGAAACGTGTTCATTTAAAAATAATTTTAGAATAAGATTAAAGGTCATATGTTAATTAAAAAGTTTAAACGAAATGTTTTTCCTTGAACAAAAGTTAAAGTTTTCCATCACTCATATTTTTTTAATGATGAATCTTTGTTTATACTTTCATCGTGAGCAAGTAGTGCATTACACAATGCCACAAACACCGATGCTCAATTACAAACACTCAGCCAGTCTGCCAGACTCTGTTCGGAGTTGAGCAAAAGCCTTGCTTGCTTGTAGCAGGACTCATTCCAGCATCCCACTCTGCTCTAAAGGGCCTGGCCGAGAGAACCCTTGTCCTGGAGTCTACTCAATAATGGATGAGTCTGGAGTAAACAAATACGGCATGAGAAATTAAGCAGAGTTAATTATTCAAAGGTACCAATGCGTTTAGATTGGGCATTGGGGTCTGCTGAAAGAGCAGCAAGCTTTTGATTAGCTAGAACCCGAACAATTTCTAGTTTCACTCAAATTCAACACACACAGTTCTCTACAAGCAAAAGTATAAAGGTTGCCAGGTTGAACCAGAAGTACCCAAATGTTTTTCCTAAAGATGACTATCCTGCTAAGAAACACAACAGTCCTGATTCTTATTTATTTATTTATTTAATTTATTTCTTTTAATACCATTACATTAAACTGCAAGAAAATTGTTTACAAATGTAAACTTTTTCTAAATCTTTTGAATGATCTTTCATTTCAATAATTTGTCATAATTTTTAGGAAAAGGATAAAGAAGAATGAAAAATTATGAAAAAAGGTCACCATTCCCAGGTTTATTTAATGAAGATCAACATATACGTTAAATCTGTTTACAATTACATTATTGTGGATTTCTTTTGTTTTCACTCATGTTAAAGCTGTAAACAGTCGTTCCTTCTCCAGCATCGATTTTTTCTCTCTCTCTAGAAATCAATCATACAAAAAGTAAAGTTTAAGCTTTAACTCTGACTGTTACAAAGTATGTTCTACAAATGTAATTGTAAACAGATTAAAGATTTGTGTTGATCCTCTCAACTGAGTTGTAGGATGATTTATATTAAGTTTGTAATCTAGCGTACCAGTGCGGATTTATTCATTGTTAGAGATTCGAAGACATTTTGTACGTCACGCGCTGGACAAGGGCATCTGCTAAATGCCATAAATGTAAAAGTACTGACGCAGTACTGACGTACTGTTTTCCAAAACACCTTACATGCAAAAAGTCCTTGTTAATTAGTCATTACTACAGCAACAATTATATTAGAACAAGCCTGTTAGTATATGCCTGTGATTTTATTAATAGTTATAAAATGTATCGAATTAATATTATAAATATGGTTCTTTTTGTTCTACAGTTCCATTTTTAGTTAGTTGTCCTTTATTCAGCTGACTCTCGAAGTGGCCCCTGAGAAATGTCCTTGAGAAAAGGGTCTTTTCTCATATAACCATGTAATTATTTATAGTATCGTTTCATTGCTCAGCATATAACATGTATAAAGGCCACCATGTTCCCCTGTCTGAGGCTGAGCAAAGATTCAGAAGAGACAAGTGAGCCTTCAGGGTCTAAGCCCCCTACAGTCTTTGTGACAGCACAAATAACCTTAAAGAGCATGGAAAGAGGTCTATTTAATTTATAGCAATTGAGAGAGAGAGAGAGAGAGAGAGAGAGAGAGATGGAGTGTGTCTGAAGCCTTGAGCCATAATGAATGATCCTGACTGGAAAATATTTTTTTTTCTCTAACGCATGAATCTCAATCTCTCTTGGTCGGTCCCACTTTATCTGACGTTACAAATCTTATAGTAAACAATATATGGAACAAGGTTTGTGGACACCTGGTGATAAGATTTATTTAAAGTTTATTTTAAATCCCATTCTCCATTTGCTGTTATAGTAACCTCCACTCTTCTGGAAAGATGTTCCACTAGATTTTGAAGTGTGGTTGTAAAGATTTGTGCTCATTCAGCTACAAGGGTTTTAGTAAAGTCAGGTACTGATGTTGAAGGGGCCTCTGGTGCAGTCAGTGTTTCAATTCATCCCAAAGATTCAATAAGGATGAGGTCTGAGCTCTATTGCAGACCACTCAAGATCTTCCTTTCCAACCCATGTAAACCATAGAGCTTGCTTTGTGTACAGGGGAATTGCTATTCTGGAACAGGTTTTGGACTGCTAATTCAAGTAAAGGTAGAATTCTAATGATCCAATGATATCCCAAACAATTGTATGCCTCTAACTTTGTGTTAACAGTTTGGAGAAAAAACACATATGGCTGGAAAAGGCAGGTGTCCCAAAATTTTGGTACAAAGTCTGCTTTGACCCTTTTGCTCTGTCACATTGGATGGAGTTTGAGATCGATCTGAAAAATAATTAGAGAGCATTTTTCCCCCTGTTCCAATAGGCAAATCACAGGCATGTTGCTGTGCATGAATATAGCGGATTTCTATAACAAGGACCCTTCATTGATTTTTTATCACACTCTTCATCAAGAAGATGAAGCAAAATTATTTAATTGTTGTTGAACCAATAGAAAAAAAGCTGAATACATGAAAAGTACTTATTGTAATAATACCACTTAATACCACTGCAGATCCATTCTTGGAATTGGGTTCTGTAATCAGAATAATGTCATTATGCCAGTTTTTTCTCAATATAATACTCAGAATGGTCTAGGATCATTTTCGAAATCCACTCACAGAGCTCATATTTGTTTTCATAGGTCACTGTTTATTTCATCATAAATATATAATGATATTTATAGTGTACTTTTCGCTTTGCTTGTCTACTGGCTGGGTTTGTTGCACTACTGTTTTGGCCCCATGTTTTGTTTTGTTTTTTTTATTCGCTATATTTTTCCACTATTGCTTTGCCAATAACGGAGTCAATACACTTACAAACCTGAGAGAGTAAAGAGTCGTAATGCAGTAAATGGTAGAAAGGCAGTGCCACAATGATTCTCGATACTCACGGAATTGATCCATCGGGTGCTTGGATCTGCACTTCAACTCGCAGGAGGTGGATGATTAGATGATTTAGAGTTATGCTCATCCGGGTCAAATTTCTGTAACTCTCGCCCCGTATTAAGGCAATACACCAGCGCATACCCTGACACCTCGTCTGAACAACGTAAACAGCACAATTCGGGCATGAATTTTTCATAACGCCGTGTTCGATGCGAAATGCAATAAGTGTTTCTTGTAAGATGACTCCCCCAGCACTTATAGCACTTGAGACGGAAGCGAGTTTCCACACCGAGGCACTTCGTGACCTGATAAGCGAGTTCGGCTGTTCGTGGCCATGGTGGAGACAGGGGATGATGTGACAGAGCAGAGTGGTAGACATTATGCTGGTGGTCAGGTAACACTTTGGTGGTATGTAACAGATCTTACTTTACAGCTCTTGTGTTCTTAATCCATTCATATCCAGTACATATATAAATTGCACTGTGTTTCTGAATTGGCAAACGTATGTCAAAGCATTGGCTTCCAGGAAAAATATCAGCCCTAATTATCCAGAGGCTTTTTTTTTTAACAAAAATGCATCTTTTGTTGCCACACACATACATTAAAGTGATCAGGATTGGTCATAGATAAAGATGAATACTCGAGTTAGAGGCACTGTTGAATGCAGATCGAGATTGCAACAGCTTCTGATTGGCGTTTTCATTTTTTTTTCTCCCGCATCACTCTACTTAATGAACATATGGTATACACAAAATCCTGCAAAGGAAAACTGCAGGAATTTGCGTATTAACCTGCAAGTTTTGGAAGACGGATATTCACACGCAAATCACTGCCATTCCACCTCAATCTATTGAGTGTGCCCATTAAAGTTAATTTGCAGCAGGGAGTGGTTAATGGAAGTGCACTCTTCAAGTGTCAGTCAACCTGATTTAGGAGCGTTCGGCTCATAGATCCGCCTGACTGACATTGACAGCTTTAACAGGGTCTGCTTGTGAGACACAATCTCCATGTGGGACGAAATTTGTGCTGAACTAAGATAAAGGTTGCTTAAGTGACATGTCTAATCTTGCATACAGTTTTTTTCAACGTTTCCGAAATGACAAGGGTGATCTTCGATTTATAGGACAAACCAGCTAATTTTGTTCATAATTTTGCACTTGTGGTCCTTGCTTTTGGTAACAATTTACACACAGTTGATCTTTGGGATGAGAGTGTGTGAAGATGAATAGTGATATTGGGCTAAAGCAAAAAAAAATCCACAAAAAACTAGAAACTCAGAAAATGCTGCCAATTCTCTTACCATAATGAGATATATGTTACATCACAGGAATGTCCTGCCGAGATCCCTAGGTCAGATGGCATCTCCTCAATGGAGTCCAGGGAACTGCTGCTCAAAGATCTTAAATATTAATACATTCCTTCTTAGGAGGCTTATGCCTCATTTTATATAAGGACCAATAATGCTCATGCTCAAGCTCCAATTTGATGGATTATACATATTCAGATGCACACATGCACGTAATGCTAATTATAGCATTATGTACCTTGTATAGCATGAGAAGATCGCATTACATATTGTTATGATCCTTGATCGTTTTTCTACATTGGTGAATATGACTGTATGTGAAACAGAATTGAATAGAAGAAGACAACTTCTTGATTTGTAATAGGTACTTTTAAGGTCAAAATTATAATGAGAGAAAAAAAGAAACAGAGAAAGTCATATTTTTTTCTTAGAAATGTATCTAAGTAATAGTCCAATAATTTTAGCTCTGTAACAATTAACTATTCGATTGATACACTCGAGTAATGCAATTAAATATAGCATCGTTAAATACACCTACTCAATGATTCTCCAACGCTGAAGGCTTAAGGGCCCTTTGTATCTTATTATATGTTTCTTATGTCTTGTGCAGGCATAACATTTCCAAAAGGATGCTGCAGTTGGAAATAGCAACCAGGCAAAAAGACAGAGACAGTGTAGGAGTGCAGCACTGGCCACCCTCCGTCCAGTATATGAGTGTCGGAGAAAAGTAAAGTGTCAGGCCGTAATCAGGTTAGCCAGAGCCAGTGATGGATTAAGCTCCAGTCAGGGAGACGTTTCCCCAACATTAGGGTGTCTGAGATGTCAGCTAAAGACCGCTCCCATTAATAGCTCTCTCTCAGATTACTGCATTAAGTTTATTAGCAGCTCCAACTCCACAAACACTTTGGACCCGCACAAATGGGGGGAGGTGTCTAGTTCAGTCTCTCTCAATCTCTCTTCAGCTTTTTATTAGGATCCACAGTGATGCACCGCTCGAAGAACAGCACAGCACTGTTGCACTGCGTATAAAGAAATAATCTTCAGTACTAAGCACTTTTCTACTGCCGTACATTCGATCGTATCACATTTTGCCATGATCATGAGCAGTTTGCATGCTGTCTAACAAAAGTAAAAGTGTTTCCCAATGCCTAAATTCCAGATTTGTAATTGTAGAACTGTAGACTCAAACCAAAAAGGAATCAAATAAAGGTTTATTCAAAGAACACACCACCAGATCATTTTCCTTTATCCATTTATGTGACGTATCCCTTAGCTTTCTCTAAAAGAAATCATTGCGTGTTAGAACGAGTGCATGCATATTAACTTTGTCACTGCATCACTGCATTTAAAAAGAATGAATCCAACCAAAATCAACATTTTAGAAATGTTTGCTTTGCAGTCAAAATTTAATAGAAATTAATTAATCAAACCAGCATACTATCAGCTCACCTTCGGTGACTCGGCTGCCTGTCGCTCATGATTTGCTCTCACAATAATATGATATGATTGTTCTAATGTGTGAAAATTGATTTTTATGAACATGTGAACTGTGACCTGGCTTTCTAAATCTTACTCTTTGAGCGTGTGCATGTCGAGACCTTGCCTTGATTTACACCTCATGTCAAGGCTGCCATTGATTTTGCCGTGTAATAAACCTTTGGCGAATCGGCATGCTCACGTTGCGAGGCAAATCAGATAGACCCATGTGTTTGATTATAGCTTTCCTGGACCTGCCATGGGCTGGAGCAGCCAGTGAGGTGGGAGGTTAGGAGGAGTGGAAATGAAGACATACGGCCTTTTAAGAGAAGAGATCGGCCCGGCCCTTGTCAACATCCTCATCGCTCTTCTCTCCAAAGAGGAGGGGAATTGAGTGGCTTAATCAGCATGCTTAGGTGCTTGTGATTGGCTTAAGTGCTCCAGCTTGAAAACCAGAAAAGAACAAGTTTCCCTGGCTTGGGCTAATCCCGGGTTAGCCGTGTTTGTCTGTTTCCGAGTTGCAAAGTGCTCCTGGCTTCACAATCAGCCTTAGAGTGCTCTGAAACTCAACCCTCAATTTTGTACTTATTGTATGACTGCAATTAGCTCACCGCTGTGGCCCGGGTTCGATCCCCGGTCAGGGAACCAACCCCAGCCATTAGGGTTGCACAAGCCAGTGCACTCTTAGTGCCGGTCCCAAGCCCGGATAAATGGGGAGGATTGCTTTAGGAAGGACATCCAGCATAAAAACGTGCCAAATCGAACATGCGGATCATGACTATGGATGATCCGCTGTGGCGACCCCTAATGGGAGAAGCCGAAAGAAAGTTTGACTGCAATTAGCTTCATGATGTGTGTTTGTTGGTTTCAATTAGCTCTCTGCTTTCCTCAGGCAGGAAACAAAACACCTTGATATCACTTGTGCAAGGCAGCATGAGACGCTTTGCCACCATTCATAAATCTGGCGTATTTATAAAAATAATTATAAAATAGGCAGGATATGTAGCAAACTGCATGACACAGTTGAGTTGACATTTAACCCTTGATGATTCGCTCATCTTTCCGAATAACGCACACCAGTCTGAAACAGTTTTCTGGGCTAATGTCTCAGGTCTACCTTTAGGCTAAGTAATTTACACTACTGCATGTGACTGGAAAGGATTGGATTGGATTGGAAACAACCACAGTAGATCTGCTACAGAATCATAATAGTTCATCTTCAGAAAACTAGATGCACTAAACTAGGTTGAATTAAGCTAGCAGTCTGTTTTCAATATATATATATGTCATACTGGACCATGAACCAGATGTTGAAGAGTGCAGTTCCAGATTTCCTGATGAGCACCTGATAACACCTGATCTAAGCAGGCAACACAGAGTCCTGCCACTTTCTCTGACAAAGGTAGTATGTGCGCAGAGTGGCTCACTTCATCCGTTCACATGAAGCGCAGCCCAGTTCCGCTTCTCTGAGAAAGTATTAGCTTTCCCCTAAGGGAGAGTTCTAATTAAGTAATTGACTGGCGCACAAAGCAGGTGCATGTATCCGTTACATTGGGTCTCGACCTGTTCATTATTAAATAGTGACCCTCTTTGGTTGCCGTGCCAAAGCCATGGGCAGGCGGGAGAAAATCCCTCTTAAAGGGTTCTTCGAAAACACATCGGCTGGATCGTAATTACGCTTCCTCCTGTTCATCTCTGCTTTCTCTTTGACCCCCAAGCAAGGTGAAACGCCACACTCGTGTTTACAAGTTGCATGTTTATCTCATAAACTGAAGATTGAATCTTGACAGACCTAAGAAAAAGTGATCAGGGCACATACGGAGATAGATAAATATGTGATACTCGTTGACAAAGACCATGATTTAATTCGTTTTCCTTTCATATTTTATAGTAACACAATTGGAACGCTGGACCATAAACAAAACATGTTCGCCTCCCGAGTGTGAAAGATAGAGGCGGCTCACATTCTGTTCAGCTCGTGCAGAGATTATTCACCGAAGTAAGCAAGCGGCCAAGATATGGATTGATAGCTGAGAAGCAAATTGATTCGTAGGCCTACGAGTGCAAGCGCCACGGAAACAGGAGATGACTCTGCCATTTTAATTCAGAAGGCCACACATTTCATTTCATAGAGCTGGGCAGAGTTACAAGAGCAGGCCTGAGGCATCGATGTCCTGGCTATTACGTCATGACCCTAGGCTCAGTGGAACAAAATCTATATGCACTTGTATAGAATTGCACAGAATGCTTTGTAGATCTTGGGTCCTGATGGTATTTAATGCTGCAAACCTGATGCACTGGATGATCCGTGACTCAGGAAGTGAGGTAAAGGACAGGTGGCGACCCCGGTGTAACATCTGCGCTGAACAAGGGATTAAAATCAATCCGTGTTCTCCCAAATTCTCATCTCCTTCAATGTCTTACTGAAGGATTATAGCAAGAAGGCTGGGGAGAGATAAGAAACAGTGTGATACTGAGACCTTAAGAGAGGAATAATCCCAGAATAAGTGTTTTAAGAATAAGAAGGATGTCTACAGCAGATTATCATGTAGATTTGATCTTCTGTGTTATACACAGAACATAATTCATGTAGTAAAAACGTTAGATTTTTCAGTGTTACACTATGCTTTTGTTTCGAAAAAAAAATCCCTCATTGTCTTGATACAAATTATTTTAATAGAAATCCTGAATACATTTTTTATACCACAGCACTGTTGAATTCTTGAATTGGATTGGTTATTCGATTAGTTAAGGAAGGTTTGTTCAAATTGGTACAATTCAAGCTCCTCATACTGTAACTGCAGAGGAAATATATATATATATATATAGTAGACAAGTGACAATGGAGATGTTGCTACAGAACAAATTACATGATTTTCATTGGTAGTGATGACGATGGACAGGATTAGAAATGAGTTTATTAGAGGGACAGACCATGTAGGATGTTTTGGAGACAAAGTGAGGGAGGCCCGATTGAGATGGTTTGGACATGTGCAGAGGAGAGACATGGGGTATATTGGTAGTAGAATGCTGAAGATGGAGCTGCCAGGAAGGAGAAAAAGAGGAAGAAACCAAGGAGGAGGTTTATGGATGTGGTAAGGGAAGACATGCAGGTAGCTGGTTTAAAAGAGGCAGGTGTAGAGGACAGAGTAGTATGGAGACGGATGATCTGCTGGGGCGACCCCTAATGGGAGAAGCTGAAAGAAGAAGAAGAAGATTGGATAGAAGGTAAAAAAAATAAAATATCTAATTATAAAATTAATTATATTAACTTACATACTTGTTGTATGTAATATGTAGTTTGTTCTGTAGTAACATCTCCAATGTCACTTGTCTACTTTCACAATTGTCTTGCAAATATGACACAACATTGAGTAAGTTATATATAGTTAAAAAACGTGGTCTTGAAAAATAATAGGAAGAATTTTAACAAAGGCAAATACATAACAAATAGATCAGTGTCAAGAGTTGAACAAACCTTCCTAAACTAATCGAATGGCTCACAAAGAGCATCCCTGTCCATGAGCTTAAGATCATGTTTGTGGATTGATAACAAAGTGACCTGACTCTGCCTCTATAGATTCATCACTTCAGATTAGTCAACATCAGAATATTACTCAGCCAGATGTGGGTTGTCTGATGGCACTGTTTTCCAGAAGCTTAAATAATCATAACCGACCTCAGAAAGCAGTAAGCGAAGAGATGGCTTTTAGCCTTGATTCGATTTATCCGAGTGCTGATTGACTTACATTAAACAGACCCCATTGTTTGTACAGTTGGTAAGAGGCTTTGTGCATTAAGTCGGCCGTGAGTAAAAATCCATTCACACTAGGACCTTATAAATTACAGCATTTTCTTTTAGGTTGGACAGTATCATTCCTTCAATATTTTCTCCCACATACAAGATATAAGATAGTTCCGGTCCAGCTAGTAAAACAAAAAATGTGGTGGAAATTTTAATATATTAACAATTTTGTAGTAAGAAGTTCCGGCGAAATGTCGGAAATTGGACTATACAGTAGTACCTAATTATTAATGAATGATGTACTGATAATCTTACTGTTCCTTAAATATGATATGCAATCATACATAAAGTATATGTTTGTCTTTGGCAACTAATAACATTTTTGATATTTGTAGAAAAGATCAATATCTGTTTTTATAGTTCATGCAGGTTGATTCAGAAAATATCATATAAAATATTTTTTATTTGATATTTTTTTCATTTCTCAAAGCAATGATATCTCATCCCAAATGGTATTTTCACTTCAATCAACCTTAAAAAATATATATATATTTTAATAGAAATATCACCCCATAACGAATCCCTTCTGAATGAAAGAGTATAGAAATACAGCTTTAAATGAGTAGATGAATACCCAACCTTTCCCCTTAAATCCTGACCTCTGCACCTCCTCGGCAGTTCGCCCATCAGGACCTGATCTATCTCGAGGTCATTTCCAAAGAACACATTTTTTTGTTCCAGACTGCTCTTAGGTACTTTACACACAAAAAATAGGGTCATAAAAAGCAAAAAAGCACAAATAAAAATCACTTTTATGAGATGTAAAAGAGAGGCCAGGGGCTCCTCCCCGGGCGCCTTGTCACGTCTCCGTCTCGGTGACCCCGGTATACACACCTCCTCCTGTGCAAAGCGGTGATATAGAAAAGGACAAAAAAATATATTGAAAGATTTACTAACACCCCGAGATGGTTAAATACGGCTTTACATTTAGAAGGCATGAACAAGCGCCGAAGCAGCATAAACAGCTGCTCGCTTTTATGCTTGGAATGTCGTCAAGTGCTTCGGTTTTCCTCAGACAAGGTCAAGTATTTCATTTAGCATCAATTCCTGAATAACATACAGTACATGTATAGAGAATAGAAGAATCTAATGATAACTCATGTGTTGTAAAATAAATAAATAAATAAATAAATAAATAAATAAATAAATGTGTGCAGTTCTCATTTTCAGAGTTCTACAATATTTCGTTTTATTTTATATAAATACTATAAATCCTATAGCACTTTCTCTAATCCTGTATGATGTCAGCGAAAGTAAAATGGTAAACTGCTATGGGCTTAGGGGGTTTTAAAGATCACCTTTTTGTTCTCTGATATCTATAAAAGTCTGTTCAAAGAGGTGTATACTTTTTTTTTTTGCTTTCTTGAAGTTAATAGGACAAAAAACCTTGTCATGTTACAGAAAAAAATCTAAGTCTGAACTCTGTCTATATCATGTGAAATTTCAGCAATGAACTGTAAACTTAAAAAAAAAAAAAAACATGACCTGGAGATATTCTGTGTACATGAAGCTCATGAAGCCCAGTTCATCCTCAGCCCAGAGGTCAAACAGACACTTTGAGGCATATTGAAACCAATAAATCTGATTAGTTTCCCTTCTCTACTTTTACAAGAAGAAAGTGTGTGTGTGTGTGTGTGTGTGTGTGTGTGTGTGTGTGTGTGTGTGCGCGTGCGTGAGCTTTTTTGCGCTTTTCATTCCTCTCCCCAGGTGCAGTCATCTCACACGTGAAACTTGATCACAGTTAAAAGTGCCAGCCCTCAAGAGCAAAAATGCTTTTAGGGACTTTTAAAAATGGTGTTTAACAGTATCTTTTTAGTGCACACTAAAAGCTGGCCTTTGCCGCATGGAGCGCAGGCTGCTGGAGACAGTGCAGGCTCTGCCAGGGAAGAGCAGGCTTCTTCAAGTGGTGGAAAGGCCTTTGATGACATCAGTTATGAGTGAAATCTGCTGAAATAAAATGTGGAAATAAAATTATTCAGCGACAAATCAGGTCAGGTTTTTAGTTTTTAATAAAAAGCAAATAAAAGTAAATGTGAAAGACATGCATCATGCAAAAATCTCCCAGATAAGAATGGGTTCGCTTTTGAGTCTGGTTCCTCTGAAGGTTTCTTCCTTGCACCATCTCGGAGAAGTTTTTCTCTGCCATTGTCACCACTAGCTTGCGCATTAGGGAATAAACTTATATGGACTGATTTATTAATTAAAAGTTTCCATTCAGACCCTATTCTACTTTACTTTGTATGGGGGACATTGTCCATTGTTAAAAATAAGAACATGAGAAAAGACAAATCAGGTGGTCATGGAAATAAAATGATACACAATCATACACAATTCAGGAAAGTAATTTATCTGTTCGCCCTCTTATGTATAAAATAAACAAACAAATAAATAAATGATAATAATAAATGGTGCAGGCTTCTTTTAATGGTGAAAAGGCCTTTGATAGCATCAGTTATGAGTCCGAAGGCTCTTTTTTCCCCTCTACCAGAATTCATCCAAGCAAGTTTATTAAAATGCCCTGTTAGCTAATAAAATAATATTTACTATTAGGTAATAAATTACTGTGCCTCATACATAGATTTATATTATTCTTGTTTATGCATCTTTGCTGTTGTTTATTTGTGTTTTCAGTTGCCAACAACAGCATATCCACACTTATACTAAACAAAAATGACAGTTTTCATGTGGTTATGCTTTAAAGTTATCAAATATAAAAAATAAATCCTGATGCAAAAATAAATAATTTAGGTGAGAAAGTCATGGAATGAAATTTATTATGGAAACATTTTGTGAACTACAAACTAAAATTGTTTAAAAAAACAAAACATTTGTGTGTAAAAATCATGTATGTAATGAAATTATTCATAGACTATATATATATATATATATATATATATATATATATATATATATATATATATATATATATATATATATATATATTTTTTTTTAATTTATTTATTTTGTGTGAAAATATATTATTCTGAGAAATCAAATGTGAAAAGACACATATCAGGTGAGAAAATCAAAGGTGGAAATTAAATCAACCATTGCCTATATGTCCTATAAAAAAAACTAATTACAAAACTTAGTTACAAAACTGTAAAAATACACAAGTAAACAAAATTAACTGTGTAAAAAATGTATTATGTAGCAATACAGTTGTGTTCTGATCGACACATTTTCGCAGCGAGTGCATGTGCTGCTACATGCATTCACTGTGAAAAATGTGTGAAACAGAACCCTTTCAGACACATGTAAAGTATCTAAAACACCATGTTTAAATTTCACACTCGTGCAAAGCATGTAATTACTCATACATGAAGTTCAAGTGACGTTTCTTTAAAGGCATACTTTTCCGACTCACATAAACCTTAAGAAGCTCTTTGATGAACCAAAATACGACTAAAGTATATACTGCTCTAAACATATACACTGATTTGAAAACATTGCCTCCAAAGGAACTGGCTAGAAAAGTGTGTGTATCTCTGTTAAATCATCTTTATAAGCGACTTTTGTCTGAATCATAAATAATGATGAATGCATTAGTCTTTCTAGAAAGGTGAAAACATCTTGTCACCCCAAGCCTCATGCAGAGGCGAGGCTAGAACAGCAGATCCTTTGACCCTTTCACTCCTATGCTTGTAAAAACAGCCACAGGGGGCACCAGCAAGTGAAGAAATGGAAGCCATGTGACACAACACAGCACCTATAAATATGCACAAGATCACAGGAGCACTTAATGCAAGGGAGGGCTGGCTTCTCTTTTACCATCGGGACTACAACATCTTAAAATGTGCCTGTCGTGTCATATGAAACCAATAAAATGCACAAACTTCCTCGTTTTGTTTAAAAAAAAAAACACTAAACTTGTACAATTTGAGATCTGGATTTCAACTCAGGGTTACTTTTCCCAGGATGCATTAAAGTCCCAGACCAGGACTTGTAATGGGACTATTAAGAGATCAAGGAATGCTTTAGAATGGAAATAAGTAATCATTTGGTGGGGAGAAGCAGATATTACATATGAACACTCATATTATATACACAAACATACTACAGTGCAGTATGCTCTTGAATGTAAAAGTGTAAATTTTTTATATTCTTGTTTTCGTAGCAGCAATTCATTCATAAGGAGCTGTTCCATTGATGAGCTATGATTTCTGTATCTAATTAGGAAAAGTAATAATCATAGAGTAAGGAAAAGCAATGTTGTGTAATATATAATGTTGTCAAGGTGAAGCATTCTGTACATTTTACGTTTATGCTGTACGTGTATATATTAAAGGACATGCGGTTATAGAAAAATAAATAATAAAACACTATTTTTTTTATATAAATATGCATATAAAATCTGGGTATGCATAGAAATTATCTTCATTACTATCATCATCATCATCATCTCAACAACACATCTGCAACCCATCTATAAAACACATCTATAAAATTGTCAGAGTATGTGAAATTTAAATATTGTGTGTGTGTGTGTGTGTGTGTGTGTGTGTGTGTGTGTGTGTGTGTGTGTGTGTGTGTGTGTGTGTGTTTCATGTTTTGGATATATATAATTTTTACACTGTACTACATATGAAAATAGACATCATACTTCTTTTAAAGACTCCAGTATAGAGTTATTAAAATAAATGAAATTAACCAGCAGAATGAAACAGGAGAGATGACATCAAGTCCTCTGCCAGAGACTCATTACCTCATAGGAAGGAAATAGAGGATCTGGGTGACAGGCTCTGTGAGCAGGCCTGGGTCTCTGTTCCACTGTCAATGGACAGGAACACCCAGACTTCACAACAACCAGCTTGCCACTAACTATTTCCTCCAGCCAGAGACAGAAGCCAAAAAATGAATTTGATTAGTTTTTATTAAGAAGTATTAGAACTTTGGGACTTTTTAAAATTGGATTATTTTTTCCTTCTTTTGTCTGTTTTTATTTATTTATTTTTTTACATGTACATGTATGATTCCCTATTATATTGTTAAAGAAAACATTAAAGCATTAAAGCTGGTGTTAAAGTATTAAAGTTTTAGTTTAGTCATAAACTTATCTATTTTAACTACTTATATTACTTTAACAGTGATATTTTTGGAGATACCAGCAAATACATGTATTTATGAATTAGTGTATTGAATAAATTGCAGCACACTCTAATCCTTCCAGTATCAGGTGTAGTATTTTTTACTTTTAATGACTACTTACCCTGATGTTCAAGCTAGAAAAATGAAGTACTTGCTTCTCTCTTCTAACTATGGAAACTCAGCAGAGGCACCAATTATCTAGAAATGCCAGACCTCTAGCACTATAGGACCAGTCCAGGAAATAATTCAGTCCAATCAAATGGAATTGTTGCTTTACCATATGATAGATAGAACCAAAAATCTCAAGTCGAAAGTCACTGAAACTAATATCACAGCTCTAGCTCTTGAACATACCTAGAAAATGAATTTTCACCTGCTGCTCTGTCACTTGCTAGTGCAAATGTATGGTCGGCAGTCAGAGAAACATTTGAGTGGAGGATGCTGAATGAAGGTCGGATTGAATGGCAACTGGCTACTAATATCATTTATGTCCCGTTGTGGAAGAAAACGATGTACCATGGTAAAGGTGCTATCGTGGATGATCCCTTTAATAGGGTACCACAAAAATGCTCCAACAACCAGTCCCTGCTCTTAATGCCCAGTTCCCTTTTGTCTCATGTTCCTGCAAAGGAGCTTTGGCTTGTCTGGAGCCTGCCTCTGAGGCCGAAATGCTTTAATCAGGCCAGAATCCTTAATGAATGGAGGCCGAGAGTCTGCTGAAGAGAGGAGGAAGAAGGAAGGCAATTTCTGGAAATGATTACTGACTCATTTCCTTGTTTATCCTGCCTTTGAAAGAGAGAGACCCCCACTCCTTCCACCCCACTGGCCCTTCACTCTACACCACCGCCCCATGAGCGTCTCCAAGACCTCTCTCTGCCACTACTCTATTTTAGTATGATTGTGGCCCCACTTCTGAACATTTGGCATACTAGATCAAGCCTGCCCTTGCTTCTTTTCATGTTGGGGGCCTAGCCTCCTCTGGCTCTTGTTCTCTTCAAGTGGGGGAGCCGGCTTAGTCTGAAGTTAATGGCTGGAAATCTCCAACTAACCTCCCCAACAGCTGTCTCTTCAGCCTCTTTCTGTACCTCTCCTTTCTTACCATTTCCCCCTTGTTGTTTTTGTTTTTCTATTCTCTTCTCTTTCTTCGACCAATCAAAAGAAGGATGAAGGCCATGGCCCAGCTTGTTGATAAAACAACCACTCCAAGAAAAATTTTCCCCAAAATTTGCTTTCTCCATAGACAAGTGGCAGGAGGCCGGAAAGGGGGAGGGTTCTGCAGGCTGGACTCTTTTTTTCCACCTAAGTCCTGTTGAAAAGTAGAATAGACGAGCCCTCGCCATTGGACTTACCTTTCATTTATTTGATGTCCATGCTCAAAAGGCATTGGGAGTTTTCAGTCCTCCTTGGAGAGTGCATTAATGATGTAGGAGGTGGGCTTGTTGAATTTTTGCCTTCACCAAGCTCTATTTAAGATACAGATTGCTGAGTGAAATCAGAAGTTTGTGGAGAGAGATTTACTGTAGTGTGAAAGAGAAACAGTTCTTTGATTGATGTATTGCAAATTGTTCATTGCTGGAGGACAAGTCTTCCATATATTAAAAAATCTTTGTCTGTTAAGATATTGTGGATGGCTTAGAATTGGACATAATTAAGTGATTAATCACCATGATAAAATACTTCAGTCTCAACCTTGACTGCACAATAGTTACAACAACTGTCCAAAGTTCCCAGGTTTAATTACTGGTACACTAGCACGTGCTAGTTCATATTGCATTAAGGTAAATAAATATGCTCTACTCTTGACACCTGCTTCTCTCACCAGTTGTGATGAACTCTAGTCACAATGCATGTAGCCTTGTGCATGTTTTAACCCACATAATGTGGCCTGGCAAGTAAACATTTACTGAGATCTGCATTAAGCAGACAGTGGTAGAATCAGGCCACCCCTCCCCTTTGTCCTGACAACCCTGACCACAGTCTAAGGCAATGACTGAAGCTGGGTGAGGCAGGAGTTGATGTACCCCCCTGAAGGATATATTTGTTTTCAGTAAACACCACTAAATACAGTACCTGTTTGCCCAACCCACCACATCAAATGCTCATTTTTCTTTTCCCCCACCAATCGGGAGAACAAATTTTGGTGCCTTTGCAAACACTAAATCATTGTGAAAAAAACCAAAACAAATCAGGAACCTCTGGTGCCAGGAACTTGCTCTGAGCCTGGTCCTCTCTGTCCCCTTGCACTGATGACGAGGGGGGGTTTCTGCTTTATCAGACCTGTCAGCTTTTCACTTGCAATTAATATCTGTCTGCCTCAAGCTTGTCAGATGTCACAAATTTAGCACCCAGTCACTGGAGCGGACAAATAAGGCTAAGGCACATTGACACTTCTGGTGTGAAAGAAGATTCTAATTCTGAATAATTAGCTGATGAGAGCAGGCAGGAGAAGAGGCAGGAGGTGAGGAAGGAGGGAGAGAAGAAGAAGAGGGAGAGGTGGCAGTGCGTCGTAAGCATTTTGTTTAACCGGAGGGCATTTCAGCAGTCCTCTGTCTGTCCCTCTGACCTCATCTAGGGGTTTTTGTCTTGGGTTTAAAGTGTTTTAATGAGAAGCTTCATGACAAAATATTATACGGGGTTGTTACATAATCAATTAACCATTTGCCCTGCTCTTGTTTTAGTTATACCATTTTAATACAGTAGCATTCTGTATTATTAGCAGAATATGTTTTATATATTTATATGTTTTATCTTACGGCTTCTCCCATTAGAAGTCGCCACAGCTGATCATCTGTCTCCATACCCCCTGTCCTCTACATCTGCCTCTTTCAACCCAACTACCTGCATGTCTTCCCTCACCACATCCATAAACCTCCTCCCTGGTCTTCCTCTTTTCCTCCATCCTGGTGGCTCCATCCTCAGCATTCTCCTACCGATATACCCCATTTCCCTCCTCTGCACATGTCCAAACCAGCCCAATCTCGCCTCCCTCACCATGTCTCCAAAACGTTCTACATGCGCTGTCCCTCTAATAAACTCTTTTCTAATCCTGTCCATCGTCGTCACTCCCAACGAAAATCTTAACATCTTCAGCTCTGCTACCTCCAGCTCCGCCTCCTGTCTTTTACTCAATGCCACGGTCTCTAAACCTTACAACATCTCAGGTCTCACCACAGTCCTGTAAACTTTCCCTTCCACTCTTGCAGACACCCTTCTATCACACATACACACACACACAATTTTTTTGATGACAGTTTTACCTCTGACTGTTACTGACACTGGAGACTTCTTAAAAAAGGAAAACGTCCCAATATATAAATACTATTGTCAAAGTGGCTGTTTTATAGAAATCTTCTAGCGTGTCAGGTTTAATAATTCAGTAGTTCTGTGGTTTAACAATAATTAATAATAATCAAATGCAGGTAAATAATATTGAAAGGTGGAACCACATTTACAGCCAAATCTCTAACCCTAGATATTCTAATGTCATTTATTTTTATTATTATTTTCTGATCATGAAAACAAAATGTACTACAGTTGAATTTGGCCTACACTTCAGTCTCAATAGAAACCAAATATGAAACAGAAATGTCTACAGAAACCTATTTGTATCGACACTAAAGAAACAGAAAACAAGAACCGAAAGGATGGCCTGCCCAGTCCTTGAGTGAATAGATTGCTCATTCACTGCAAAATTACATTTCCATTTGAATGCCACTACCAAGGATGCCATTGCCTCATCTGACATTCCACTCGAAGTAACATGATCCAACTGCTGCAAATACATGCAGCAATTAGCGACTTCCTTTTGCTAATTTGGTTATTTTGTGCTTCTCCTGTACGTGATGGTTAAATGATCCGCTGTTTGTGGGTAATGTAATCAATGCTAAATGTTAAACATTGATAATTATGCTATTTCCTTTATAAATCCAGCTTCATTCAACAAGTATTTTAAATGCAGCAATGCATTTATACACATTATTTTTTTTAAATCTCTGACTTAGCTCTAGTGTTCTATTTTCATTTTTAAGGGTTGCTTGGAGAGACCATGAGAGACCTTCAAGCGTTTAGATTTATTCAGTGTAATCAATGGATCAATGGATCAATGTAAACATGGGGGTCAAAACCCGGAAGTCACAAGAGACACAAAGGAACACATAAAGTGAGAACCAAAAAGCAAAGCGGTATGTACATGACACAAGGCACAGAATGTACGTTAACATGGACAAGACTTTGTGACAAGGCCAAGACACAAACTAATCAGGAACAAACTCCAGCTAAAATGCGGAACATGGGTGTACAATTGTGGCACAAATGGAAGATAAACCAAGACAGGGCGGAGACAAGACTCCTATCATAACAAAACGCACATGACAAATGTAAACAAGGAAGCACATGGATGAGGGGAAACAAAACATGACAGGACCTTAACACAAACATGAAAACAGCACTGGTCACGCTCAGAACCATGCTGTGCACTGAGAGAGGAAATACGTGACAGCTGTTGCTGAAATCATGGCTCTGTGTCGTGCACGTATATAGAAAAATGAACAGTCACCGGTCGCTCCTGTATGTACTGTGATTCAGAACCTGACTAGAAAAAAAAACTGCGGAGTTTAAATGACACCTTATAAACCACACCGTTTCCACTGACTGATCCCCTTTATCCTGTGACGATTGATTCTTATACTGATAGAAGTGTCGTTTTCTAGAATAGTTTATATATAGTTTAAGAGGATTAAACTAGAGTACTGTATTTTCTGGACTATAAGCCGCTACTTTTTTCCCACGCTTTGAACCCCGCGGCTTAAACAACGAAGCGGCTATTTTATGAATATTTCCTGGGTTTTTCCCGGTTTCACAAACTTCAAGCCAAAAAACTGAGCGACATAACATTAAACCAATGAAATTTCCGAACGGAAACGAAAAAACGCACCTCATCTGTGTTCTGAGCTGCACGGCATCGGGAGAAAAGCTTCACCAGTGGTGATTTTTAAACGCACGACGATGCCAAAAGAAAAACTCCATAGAGAAAAAGTTGTGAAAGGAAGGAGGAAGACAGTGAACAATGACTTTCTTGGTAGGCTACTGTTTAGATACAAGCTGTTGTAAGGCGTTGAGTCTGTTTGAAGGGAGAGCTCGCTAACTCCAGTTGCAACAGAAATCATATAAGCACAGACAGGTTTCCAAAAATTGTGCTTTTTTATTTTTCTTGGCAACAGCGTTACGGGTTAGTCAAAGAAACTTAGAAATGAGCATCAGAAAATAATAAGGACATATTCCTCGGCCTTGCACACATGCAGTAATACCGGAAAAATTCGGCGGCAGGCTATTCCCAAAATACCGCTCTGCTCTTAAAGGAGCCACAACATATTTCACTCATTACACACTTTCTTTTGTTAAAGCCTGTGTAAAGTTTATTAGTTTCAGTGTAGACACCTGCAGCTTATAGACAGGTGTGGCTTATTTATGTTCAAAATAAAAATCTTTGTAAAATTCAGTGGGTGCGGCTTATATTTGTTGTTGTAACAATGGTGTCCATTAATCCATAATGGTACAAATGACTTATAAAAGTGCAAGAAAATTGTTCTGGTGGTTCATTGTGGCCCAATATCTTAGCATTTTCTTAAGGTGCTTTATACTTGTCACATGTATTTTACAGCACAGTGAAATTCTTTCTTTGCAAATCTCAGCAATGTTAGTCAGAGTGCAGGGTCAGTCATGTTACAGCACCCATGGAGCACAGAGGGTTAAAGGTCTTGCTCAAGGGCCCCAGGAGTGGCAGCTTGGCGATACCAAGGCTTCCAACCTTCCAATTGGTAACCAGGAGCCTTAACCTCTGAGCTACCACCTCCTCATGTATCCATTAATTCATCCATGAATCTAGTGGTATTATTCCAACTGACTGAATCAAACTCCACATTTGAGCCATTTACTAATTGGGCTTGGGTTAGTGCTTAGTCCACACACCACCAAGGTGGACATTAACCCATGAAATTCCACTGATTTCTGAAATGATATCTATTACTGTTTGCGACAGCGCTCCTAAACCACACACTTTGATGCTCTTGCAAGCTGACAAGCTAAGCCAAGTGACACTGATGGCTTTGGGCACAAATCAGAGTCAGTTTATTACATTCCAGTAGCCAAACAGCTCTTCCTGCTCTAATACTCTTCTCTTCACTCAAAGAGGTGTTCCACTGAAAGCAGGAATTCTGTGTTTGGAAGTGGCATATGATCTAAATTCTCAGGCAATAAATGACATATTGAGAAACTTTCAGATAAAGTTTTAGCGCTTTTACAGAATGAAACTTTTCAGTATTCAGTATGAATAACTTATCATGCCTTATAGTCCTGTTAATGCCCCATCACTCTGTGTGTGTCTGTCTGTGGGAGTATATGCATTTGTGATATTCTCATTTACTCAGTGAACTTTGACATTCAACCTCTTTATCATGTGAGTAAATTACTGGCTACACAATATAGACCGATATTATTTATTGAAAAATGCCAGGTTCTTGGGGTTTTTTTTGTTTTTTTGTTTTTGTTTTTTTGTTTTTTTTTATCAATCTCACTATTGCATTTTAAGTTTTAATCATCCTCTTCTTACAAACATAACAATACATTTTTAAATAATCCTTGCAAAAATCAACTGTCTAAGATAAAAACACCTGTGCAAATGACATTTTTGTAATAAGCACCAGGTGACCACCATACCCACACACTAAAGATTACCATAACAGGTTTGGCTCTAGTTAACATGTTTCTTTACTAGTTACTAAGTACTATTAGTAGTCAAATTTTGCATTACAGAATAAAAGTTTTCGGTTTTATTAGACATAATTATAAGATGCTGAGCAGGCATATATATATATATATATATATATATATATATATATATATATATATATATATATATATACAGTACTGACCAAAAGTTTGGACACACCTTCTCATTCAAAGAGTTTTCTTTATTTTCATGACTATGAAAATTGTAGATTCACACTGAAGGCATCAAGGGCTATTTGACCAAGAAGGAGAGTGATGGGGTGCTGCGCCAGATGACCTGGCCTCCACAGTCACCGGACCTGAACCCAATCGAGATGGTTTAGGGGTGAGCTGGACCACAGAGTGAAGGCAAAAGGGCCAACAAGTGCCAAGCATCTCTCTGGGAACTCCTTAAAGACTGTTGGAAGACCATTTCAGGTGACTACCTCTTGAAGCTCATCAAGAGAATGCCAAGAGTGTGCAAAGCAGTAATCAAAGCAAAAGGTGGCTACTTTGAAGAACCAAGAATATGACATTTTTCAGTTGTTTCACACTTTTTTGTTATGTATATAATTCCATATATAATTCCACATGTGTTAATTCATAGTTTTGATGCCTTCAGTGTGAATCTACAATTTTCATAGTCATGAAAATAAAGAAAACTCTTTGAATGAGAAGGTGTGTCCAAACTTTTGGTCTGTATATATATATATATATATATATATATATATATATATATATATATATATATATATATATATATATATGCCAACAAAGCCCTTTCATTTGTTATCATTGTTGCTGACTTCTGTTTCTTCTTCTAATAGCTATTCAGGCTCATACAATATTTCTCCAGCAGGACGCTTCTTCAGTGGCATTGAGTATGGTATCTGGATAGCATGCTCAAAAGACCTCTTGTCACTATTCCAGCATCATCACATCAAAGGAACCATGTATGAGGCACCACTGCAACACCTTAGATGTATTTGCGTTGATATTTTGGCAAGCTTGTATTTACTTCTATGTGTCAGCTTCTACTTTCTTTTGTTCAAAGTGTTCATAATCTTTGCCATATTTTCCTTTTTTTTTATATAATTGTATTAAAAAAAGGCTAGTCATTTGGACATCATTTGATAAGTTTAATTGGAGAAATTGCAGCACAGCTTTGGCACAGAGTCAGTGCTGGTCCAGGTTTTTTTCACTAAAATATTTAGCCAGCTCTGCATCTCTGCCCACCAGTTGCTAGACCCCTGGGGTCTAATTTTTCATAGAGTACATAGAACAAGGTCTAAATATATGATACGAGCCACCAATAGCACAATACAACAAATACTTTTCACATATGCGTACACACAGCTGTACACAACAGTCATTATTAAATCCCACACACAAGTGAATGCTTATTTATGTGACTAACCAACTTCCCTTAAAAAAATGCATAGTAGCATGCCTGAGGTGCTGCTTGGTATGGATGACGTGTCAAATGATCTAGGAAGATAATAATAAAAGAGAAGGTACTGTTCCCTCACTTGTTTCTACATATGGATTCTGCAGAAATTTTACGCACATTCTCACCAATAAGAAAAACCGAATCATATTCAATGCGTAGAAACATGTGTTATGTGATTTACGCACAAACCTGAGTGTACGCACGGTCAATAAATGACCCCCCTGGACTAGATTATAGTGCCTTCAACTCCTTTTTCTAAAAGCCCTTCAACAGATTGTATTATATTTATGGGAGAAATGTAATCTGGGCCAAATGCCATGTGTCCTTGACAGTATGATTTAGACAATCTAGTCGAGTTGTAACACCTGTTCCTTGTTCTTATTATCATTAAGCTGTCTAAAAATACTCTCTGTATGCCACTGCACTCTTGCTGCTGAAAAATCTATGTTTTTTGCTGTAGAAGAGCAAAAGTTGAAGCTCTATAGATATATAGAAGTGTTTTTTTTGTTCAAGGAAAGCCAATAGAAATAAACATTTAATACCATCTGATAACACATTTCTCGTTTATTTTGTTAACTTACCACATGACCAACTCTTCTTGAATTTAATGTATGAAGGCCATTAAAAGGCCATAATTAATTCACATATTTTATAGCAAGCTTATATGATATTTATTGTGGGGAAAAAATGCAGAAGATATGTATTGATTACCATGATCTGAATGACATAAAGGAATAAAATTCCTCTTTAACAACATTTTGAAACTGTTTAACATACACCATATAGGCAAAAGTGTATACACACCTGACCATAAGATTTATATGTGCTTTTTTTAACATTCTATTCTACATTTAGTCCCCATTTAATGTTACCTTCTCATTTCTGGGAAGATTTTACTGGAATGCGTTTATGAAGATTTGTGCTTATTCAGCCACAAGGGAGTTAGTAAAATCAGATACTGATGTAGAGTGAGGAGGTCTGGGGTCCATTCCAATTTTTCCCATATGGGGTTAAGGTTAGAGCTCTTCAAGATCTTACACTCCAACCCATGTGAACCATGTCTTCATGAAGCTCGCTTTGTGCGCAGGGGAATTGTGATGCTGGAACAGGTTGGGGTCTCCTAGTTCAAGTAAAAGAAAGAATCGAATGCTAACGTATGCAAAGACATCCTAAACAAATCTGTTTCCAATTTTGTGGTAACAATTCTATATTTCTGCATCTAAATGGAGGTGGAGGTGAACTTCTGCCATGATGGGTAATTAATAACTAAAGAACTCAAAATCACAAATGAATTGCTAGAAGATACAAATTACACCTAACCCAAGGGCTAAACCTGATCACCTGTGGTTCTTTATGGGGTATTTACCTTCCAGCCTACTTTCCTTCTGTGTTATTGATCAACATTATGAGCATGTCAAATTATCAACCTGGTGAGAACTCCTGTATGAGAACCAGCCACCACTAAATGAAAATATATTAATTGAAGGTAATTATATCCAATAAATTTTGAACTGAATGATAAATGGAGTGACAAGTGCAAAAAAATGTACATGTCTATGATAAATATCCTGTCGCGACAGGTTTTACTGGCAGAGCTATTGCTGTTTTTATTTTTATATTTTGTGTATTGTGTATTGTCTTGCACTGTCTTGTGTTGTCTTTTGCACTGTTTGCACCAGTTGCACACATGCACTTTATGTGGCGAGGATCTTAGTTCCTGGCCCTGTGTTCTTCTGTTCTGTGACTGTTGTTTTATGTTGTTTTATGTAGCACCTGGGTTCAGGAGGAACGTTGTTTCATTTCACTGTATACTGCATCTGCTATATATGGTTGAAATGGCAATAAAAGCTTCTTGACTTGAGTCTTGACTTGACTTAAATGCTGTTATGTTAGATGTCTGTATTACTTCTTGCTGTGAAAAATTTATTTTTTACTAGGAACCTTGTGTGTTTGGCTCAATTGAATGGTTAATGTTAAATGTTTCAAAAAGCCTTAATGACATACCTTAGACCACCAATTAGAGCAAACCAACAAACAGATTTTTTTTTAAGAACTTTGGCTGTTGCTGTCCGTCATGTGCTCTAGAAAGAATCCAGCGGCCGTGTAAATTGGGTAAGTGGAACAAAGTGCTACAGTAAAAAAAAAAAAAAGAAAAGAAAAGAAAAAAATACCTACAATTTTCCAAAGACTGGCCATTTATGGAAGACACGTGGACAGAAGTAGAGCTTAGAATGGCCGGTCCTACTCAAGCTGCTCACTAGCCGCCCGCAGTCAGCGTTGCATGGCAGATCATAAAAGATAATTGCACAGCCTGGATTTTTTAAGACCTTAAGAATGAGTGCTACAAGGGTGGTCAGAGAGTTTACTGTGTGTGTTTGAGTAAGAGTTTACCATGGCCCCACCACAAGCCATGCGAAACGACTGGTGAGGACGGCGCATTTCCGTTTTCGATTTTACAGTAACTTCTTTGAGTCTTGTATTATGTTCAGAGG
This sequence comes from Silurus meridionalis, assembly GCF_014805685.1. NCBI lineage: Eukaryota > Metazoa > Chordata > Actinopteri > Siluriformes > Siluridae > Silurus > Silurus meridionalis. Next base: position 4,945,711 of record NC_060908.1, read on the forward strand.
TCAATAAAAACAATAGATAGAATTTCACTTGCTTAGGATCTCATGCCACTACGTAAAGAAACAGAGAGCAATTGTCCTAATACTGCCATTTTCACTTAACAAGGTGTTGTTACAGGTAGCAGTACCTATAACAGAAAGAGTGCATGCACAGTCTCACACGCAGGCACACACACACACACACACACACACACACACACACACAGAACTTGAAGCCGGCCACACAAGAACAAGAAAGGAACCTGGATTACTTATCGCACTAGCTATCACACCAGGGAACCATAACTCTGCTTTATCACCTATTACCATGAAAGTCTATCTAAACAAACACACTAGGCTTAAAGTGAATGTTATGGCGTACTTTTGAATGTTCAAAGACACAAAAAGGTATATAACATAAACATGAATATCAGACAGCTACAGGATGTTCTACTTTAATTATAAACATAAATTAAAATAGAATTCAATGGAATTGAAAAAGTGTGGAGACTCCTGGTTTTAATATTATTAGTATTATTGGACAAATTTATGGACTTATGGTTGGTTGTGTTATTAGATGGAACACAAAAAGAAAAATATACAAAAAAGAAACAATTAACATTGAGAAAAGTATCTCAGACGGTGATAAAATCATATCAATCATAATAATAATTATTACTAGAATTATTCATTATTATAATGTCCTGTGGGGCAAGTTATCGCTCACATTATGGTTCTCTTGATTGTGTCATTGTGCAGTTTATACTTTGGACAATTTCCAATTGGTCTATCTACATATAGTTTCTCCTCCACAGGGGTAAAAAGGATGTTAGTTTGCCAGGATGCTGTTCACCCAAATCACACCCATATTTTTATTGCTTATGCTTCTTCTCATTCACTGCTAAAAATGTTTTACAGATGTGTCTGTCACGCATCACAAACGGAGATAATTTCTAGGAGGCATTTTAATCTGTGTAATCACCTGTCAATAATTACCTCGATGAACCTACCACCTGGCCTAGAAAGAAATTGCCACAGCCTCACTTCCTTATCCTCTATGTAATCATTTGCCTAAGAAGTAGTCAAAATTTGCTGTTGTTCTTGGTTACATTAGAAAATAAATCCAAAATATTCTACTCAGATAATAATCTGATGTGTCATGTAATAAAGAGGATATACGTCTTCATGCACAGATGCTTTAATAAAATGCAAACGTACAAAAAACAAAGGCAAAATGGAAATTTGAGCAAAATCTGTGGAACACGATCAACAACAACAATCATGGAGGACAAACATGAGACAATCAGTGCAGTGCATATACTAGTGCTCTATATCTGTAAGTAGGTTCAGGTGCAAATTTTATGTGTGCAGTGGCTGATGGAAAGTGCAGCCCTGAGTGTCTCTTTTTCATTTGAATTTAATTAAAGATGTTAAACACCAACCGTAATTTAGTATTTTCCGTTTTCCGAGTTATACCATACTGAAAATCTCTCAAAAAATGAACAAATTAATTTGGTTAATCTGTATGAAATCACTGCAACATGATAAATGTAACAATACAACATGATTAAAAAACAGCCAAAAGAGCAACGGATCCCTTTATTGCTGAAGTACATCTTATACATTTTAGTGGCAGAGATCTTGTTTGGCTCCCAAGTACCACTGTTGGTTTGCGAAGTAAAAATGATGAAGTCTTTTATGCACCGCTTACTGAAAAGACTCACAGGGGTTCAAAAGGCCTTTTTGTTGTACAATAATTATGGGTTAAAAATGTAAGATTCTTATTTATATTTCCGGATGAATAAATGCTCCAGTGGCTTAGCGGAAATTCAATTAGTGTTATTTTGTAGGTTTGTGCAAAAGATATTCCTTTATCTTCTTCATTTTTTACTTTTTCTGTTTCACCTTTTCTCTTCTTCTTCTTCTTCTTCCTCTGAAAGAAAGTATTATGTTTACTAGACAATAGTTCATATTAAAATGTAAAAATATTGATCCATATTGAGTTTTTTTAACACTCAGTACAGAATTAATAGTTTTTGTGGATCCATGAGGCTTATGGCAATTGTTCAATGTCAAAGAATGACAGGAATAACAGCTATGAACTGTTTCAGTCTTGGCCATCAAAATATTAACCAAAAAAGGGAAATGCCTCATTCAGTCTAAAAACTACACTACATAACATATGTTTTATTTGGGATGTCATCCTTTTTTAATACAGAATTCATGATACATTGCTTGATAGGGCAAATTCCACTTTCTTTAACCTTTGCGCCGGCCCTTGAAATGCCTCAGTTTGCTGAAAATGCACAATTGCCACCCTTGTTTGTGGAAGGTGTTTGTTGAAAACTGCTAGAAGCACACCGCTAAAATACACACACACACTTTCAAAGCACACACCACACACACGCTATGATACAGATGACTTCTCCAGGCTGACTGACAGATACTAGGGAGACACTGACATGAAATATAAAGTCTTACATTAGACAATTAACAAGGAGCAAACCTTCTTAACTAGAAAATCCTAGGGAGAATAAAAATGCATTTGGCAACCAGAAGAAAGTACAAGTTTACTATACAGTAAATGACTGGTCCACACTGCACAGTAACAGTAAACTGTATAAAAACATAGTAAAATATATACATCCAAGCATCATTAGAAAGGTTTACAATTTATTACATTTTATACTTCATTTGCTGCACATCTAAATATATTTGCACTATTTTTTACTTACCACATAGTCACTATATATTCTCATATCTTTTTCTTTTCTCATATTCTTAGATTTTACATATAGACCCTTTTACTTAACACAATTTCTGAGCGTCCGATCAGGTTTTCATTTCACTGCAATTTGTATTCCCGTTAAAACTGGGTTTGTGACCAATACAAATCTTGAATCTTGAATCACTGGTGTCCACATACTTCTGCCAAAATAGAAGTGTTGGATGAAAAAAATAACTCTCCAGCTCAAATATGACTCAAATATGACTACTCATTTTTTTGATGCAATTCAATTTTCCATTCTCCTGCACATCGTACCTTTTTTTAAAAGCTTTTCATAGTTACAGGAACGCTGTGGGTGTACACCTACTTTGCAGAAACCTTTGCCAGAACCATGGGCTTATGCTTGTTGTCTTGCCACAGGTTATCATTTCACACAGTCTATATGTTTATTTTAATGTAGCGAAGAATGTGTATGTGTGTTTATTCAAAGTAGTGGCAATGTGGTGGAGTCTAAAGAAAGATATTCCACATTAAAATGTAGTGAAGTAAAAGTTTCCGAAAATGAAAGTATTCTGAGAAAGAACAGATACTCGAAAAATGTACAGAAGTACATTAACAAAGTAAAAATACTTCACCACTGTCCACCTATATGGACAAAGGTGTGTGGACACCTGATCATAAGTATCGTATGTGCTTTTCGAACATCTTATTCCACATTTAATCTCCATTTGCATTTAGTATACGCTCCACCCTAGAACTTCGAGTGTGGTTGTAAAGGTAGGTGCTCATTTAGATATGAGGGTGTTAGTAAAGTCAGGTCCTGATTTAGGGTGAGGAGGCCTGGGGTGCAGTAATATGGTTAAGGTCAGAGCTCTATAGCAGGCCATCTATAGCAGCAAGATCTTTCACTCTAACCGATGTAAAGTATATCTTCATGGAACTGGTTTCAGGCACATGAAAATTGACATGCTGGAACAGGTTTTAGTCTCATAGTTCAACTGAAAAAAACATGTCCCAAGACCCTTGTCCAATTGTTTAGTTTAAAAGAATTGTTCAACACTACACAATCCACCCACATCTTGTACCTTGAACAATGTATTTAGTGACAATGAAATGTAAAATACTTGTTTTTATCTTGAATTTTCTGATTAGTAGTCTGATCACACAATGTTTTCAAAATGCATGCATGCTGATATTGTGGGCCACAGGATTTTCACCACAATACTTGATGGTTGGTGATTACAGACAGCCCTAATGGCTTGCAGTATATAGAATACATTGTAGGAGGAACTGCTAGATTGTTTTTCAGATGTTCGGCAAGAGCAAAGAATAAACAGAAATGCTTGTAAATTTAAAGATCAATGTTTTTCGAATGAGTCAGAAATTGAAAGACTACTGGGTTCTAATATGCAACTTACTTTGCATTTTAATCTAGAACCTAGTGTTAAAATTGCTCTTTTTGTAGTCCCAGAGATTGGAGTAACTTTGATACGAGGTGGTATCAAACCGTTTCGAAGCTAACTCTGTTTACAAGAAAGTACAGTGGAACCTCGAAGCTCGCGAGAGTTAGGGACCAAGACCGGTCGCGAGTTAAGAATTTTCGCGACCTTTTGATACGCCCCTTCCAACTCAGTAAAAACCCAAAGAACACTATACGAAATCGATTTAAATGAGTAAATAACACTATTTCACTCCATACATAATAAAATTAGTTTTAAAGCATTTTTTAGACAATTTTAATGAGATAAACCTTGATTAGAAATGTTAAAACTAGCGTTTTGAGCAGCTCGCGGTTGTTCACTAGCCGATCTGAATGAGAGTCGCCGGTCGGAATGAAAGTCGCGAGCATGCAAGGTCGCGAGCGCTGAGGCCGCGAGCTCCGAGGTGCCACTGTACTTTATTTATCAATGTTCACACACTATCACATTCAAAATAGTTCTCTTTAACAACAATACAGTGCTTTCAGCATTCCTGACACTTCTGGAATATGTCCTGGAAGTCTTCTTTTAATGACGACCTTTGAGCTGGATCTTCATCTTTGGGAAGAAGGCGAAATCCACAGGAGCCAAATTTAGCAAAAAGGCTGGGTGTAGAAGTAAGAGCATGTTAATTGCACAAGTTGCCGAATGATTTACAAATTTTTCACTCAAATACAGCTGTATACAGTTGGCAACATTTAGCAATACCCCGACATGTTCACCCTCCACCACATTGTTGCTCTTCTAATCCCCGAGCCAAACCATCCAACTCACCCCAACGCTCTTTTAAATCAATGCTAAGTCATTGTGATTCCATCTGAGGAGAAATAAATGACCCTCTTTCCCCAACACTGAGGCATCCAGGAAGCTGAGGTCTGACAGTTTGTCTCAGACCATATGCCACATGGCAGTAAGGCCAGGGCAATTCATGAAAGGTTGAGGCAATAGCTAGAGGCGTTGTGTACATATTCCCTGCTCTGTTTGTCTTCTCCAATTTTTCACAAATAAGTGTGAATTAGTCAGAGTCTAGCCTCAGTCACAAGGCCGGCTACACAGTGCATGCCTGCAGTGCTGCCGGGATTCCACTCATCTTTATTTGCCCAATATTTCAGACTGTACTCATAAAAATCTGACATTTGGGAATTATGATACCATGCTGAAATGAAAAGCTTGCCCTTTCATGGGGCAACAGAGATGCCAATGTTTATATGGTTTTACAGAAATTGTAAGTGATAAGGAGCTAAATAATGAGTATATGAGACAAAAAATAAAATCCTATCACATGTAATTCCTATAATTACAGTAATGTGAATAATATAAACAAAATCGCTAGAGTTTAAAGTCTAAAGTATTGAAACCTACTGTATGTTCAATAATTTTACTTTCTATATACACATATTAAGTCAAATGATATATCTCAGCAGTTGAGGTGCAAAAATATATATATTTATTTATTTATTTATTTTATGAATTTTTTCCCCCCAAGAAATGTATTAAGTTTTTAAAACTAGCTTTCTCTTTCCATTTCTCATGAATTATCCTAAAAAAAATGTAAATGGAGCTGGAGTTTTTTTTATTTGTTTGTTTGTATTTTTGTCTGGTGAAAATGTCTGTGTTGCTTCCAACTTTTGTCACATTTTTTCCAAGTCTCCAAATCTTACAAGAATTCCTATACACAAAAGTTCTCATTACTTGAACATGTTTATGCATTCGATCATTCATTCATTAGATAAAAATGCTATGTACCTAATCTTCAACACAAACCGAAGGAGGTTACATTTTGTTCTAAACTTAATGTGCGATTTTAGTTCATTCTTTATGTTTATTTATGCAATTGTCTCAACTTTAGGTTCTGTCTTAGAAACTGAGCCACTTTGTATTTTAAACCTACTTGGACAAGTGAATCTCTCAACGTACAACAAAGTGACATCGGAATTAAATCCATGCTCAACCATCCTGCTCTGCTCAAATGTGTTTTATTCAACACTAAAGAATGTATCACAAATACACATGTATAAAAACGAGGGCAAGCATATAGTATGTCACTCAGTCTGATATTCCACAGGCACTGAAGATCATCAGAGCTTGATAAAGGGCAAGACAGGTGAGTGACAGTTGTCTGGGAGAATCAGGAGGAGAAAGAAAGTGCACTGCTTCAGGTTAGGAAGTGTCGGGCTCAAACAGACACGGTGTTTGATGACACTCACAGGCACATGTGTCACAGGTAAGGATGAAAAGCCTCAAAAGACTTTCTAGGTGAACACATGCATGTGTGCAATCCCACTCTTACATTAGAAAAATATACAGAGAGGGTATAGAAGATACAACATATGGCCAAACACCTGATCATCACATCGATATGCAGCCTTCTTCAATCGGTTGCCACAAACAGTTGTACAGAATGTGTTTGTATTTTGGAGAATTACAATTTGCTATGACAAACTGGTTAAAAAACCTATAATGCATCTGTGCAAAAAGCTGGCTGTATACAGATGGTTTTCCGAGACTGTAGTGGAAGAACTTGAGTATCACAGAGTCCTGACCTCAATCTCATTAAACACATTTGGCATGAACAGACTAACCCTAACCCTAATCTCACCAATGCATTTGTGGCTGAATGAACACAAATCCCACACAGTGACACTCCAAAGTCTGTGGGAAAGCCTTCCCAGAAGAATGGAGATTTTTTAAAGGACAAAGTGGAGACTAAGTATGGAATGGGAGGTTCGAAATGCACATACGGTATGCGATGGTCAGGTTTAAACAAACTTTTAGCCAATTGTGTATATTGTTGCACCACATTAGCACATTGGTATATTTTTACAATTTGTTTACATTTATTTGAGATTAAGTTTAGCTATATATTTATATATTTATTGTATTGATAAATATAGTGCTTGGTAGTTTTCCAATACCTCACAGTATAACTCTATTCCATAACAGTGTACAAATTAAAAATGTCAATTTGTTGTTAATAATGACGAAGCAGCTGATTGTGCTAATGACTACTCTGCTTTGATTGGTTGGAAGGACAGCAAATGCAAGGATATATACCTGCAAGAGATGACAAAGAAATGTTCTTTTTCCCCTTTTGAAGACTCTTCTTGTACTAAAGTCTAGTAAATGCCTAGATATTTAGACTGAATAAACCCAACCTTTAGTCTATGGTGTCCAAAACTTCTTCAATTCCAGACTTTATTTCTTACTGTCAATTTACCCCTAATTTCTGTTTGACATGCAAAAAGACACAACTTATATATCTTACCATATCCATATATTATATCCTTTCTCATATAACTTTAATAAATGTGTAAGTAGAGGCATGACAAGGAACAATTAAGATTAAAAAGTAGATTACCATTAGTGCCTCTGGTGAGTGTACAGAGCTTGTAGTTAGCATGCTACCAGATATATTAGTACAAAGCCTGGCTAATAACATGTAAAGCACACAACCAATGGTTAAAGTGTTGGGTAACTAGTTAACTTTAGAAAAGAAACTTTAAAAACTACGACATTAGAAGATCTACAGACCCACTACACACTAAACAATGCTTTTTTTCTGGATGTAGAGTTGATTGGCTAGTGATTAGTAGTGAATCTGCAGCACTTTAACTTTTAAGTTTCTCAAACCCTATCCCTAATCTTTTAAATGTAAAAACCTGTCAGACCTTCAGCAGCCAACGCTTTATGTATATAGACCATAAGCACAAAAACACTGCTTACTATTAACATACCCCTTAGACTTCACTTTGATCCAGCTGTGCCGATGCATCTCCAGTTATAGCATCATTTTTCATTATTTCCAGTCATTATCTCTCTCCTTTCTCTCTCAGCTTGAGACACAGCCAATACTTATTCGACTAATACGAACAGTGCAATGGTGCAGCTGCTCCTCATTCACTCTCAGACTCGTTCAAACAGATCCAAAAACCTCAGTCCAAAATGAATGCCCCATGTAAACCATGAGGTAAGCTTCTGTATTTCAGTTCTAGGTTGAAATTTGTGCTAAAATCTGCCTACAAGTGATTTACAGCATGTGAACTTGGCTCTGAGCTGAAGAAAGGCTTATCCATAAAATTCTTCATCGCCTGAATGAACAGACAAGTAGGTCGATCAATGGCAGAGGGGATCTGAGTTAACCCTAGTTATATTTCACACAGTTGATAAATGTAAAAAATGGCCAGTGAAATATTGTAATGCTTTCATACAGCACCAAAATCTTTTAACTATAAGATACAAGGGAGCAGAATTAAGACAAGCTTTCACAAATGATAACTAGCTAACACTTACACTACTCTGTTTTTGCTTTTGCTAGCTATGTAATTACTTGTTAGTTTCTCAATGTTTTGTTCAATTTAGCTGACAAAAACAGCTAATCTTAAACAACAGAGCAACTGCTTTCAATAATGATTGCGGCTTCTCACTATGACTACTCTGTTTTGCAAGGTATGTAGCTGTTTAATGCTACAAGCTATTTAGCTTTCATCTTTGCTTTTTAGGTAGCAATTTTCAATGAAATCTATCAGCGCTGGATAGATATTTACAATTCCTTAGTAATACTTTTTTATTGTGATATTAATTTAACTGGTGGTTTTTTAATGACTGTTAGCAGTTTAGTACTATTTGCAAGTTGGCTAGTTTAGCAAGTTTGAGTCAAACATGCTCCTGAGGTTCCAGTGACCACTGTTCCTGCCCCTCTTCCCTCCGCGGATCTTCCCACTTTGTCCAGGCCTGCCTCTGGATAGTGTCCTCTTTGATTGGTGGCCACTTTGTGCAGCTGGGGACAGTTTCTCATCAATGCCTTGGGTGGTTCCATGAAATTCCGGAGTAAGAATGGGAGTTTTGAGGATGGATTTGGACTGTAGTTAATGTCAACAGTCTGCTACACTGACTCAGGCCTACAGTTTGATTATGATCACCATCACTGTACCCCACAACATTGTATATCTGCAATAAATGGACATTCTGTGCAACTCAGATGAGGATGGGTTTCCTCTTGAGTCTGGTTCCTCTCAAGGTTTCTTTCTTATGCCATCTCAGGGAGTTTTTCCTTGCCACAGTCGCCACCGGCTCATTCATCAGGGACAAACTTACACTTATAAAGAACATATTCATTTTAATCACCAAATTATCTGTGTAAAGCTGCTTTGAGACAATGTTAAACAAATACAAATGAATGGAATTGAATTGAATCTTGCAAGGTAAACAAAAGCTCTCTGAAGTATGATAAACTATAGTTCACATAAACCCTTTAGTTATTTTTCTAGTGTAGATCCACCGGGCTGTTAAAGAGTTGCTACTGGGGTGCATGAACATTTTAAGGAAAATTTATTATATATTATTTATTATGCAGTTTGCCCTATAAGAGCCATTATCCAAAATTACATATTGCACCATTTCAGAAAACATAATTGCAGTAGGCCCAGATAATTAAGAGTTAACCATCTGTCAACGAGTTCTTTAATGGAGGAGGTAAAAAAAAAAGATCAAGTTATGCAACATGATTGTCTTAAAAAAATGTGAAATATTGGCTATAAGCAAATATTTCGAGACCTCAGTTCTAGAAGGTTCATTAAATGTACAACAAAGCAAACCTTGAAAAGAAACTGTGTGTAAGAGCATTTGGAGAAGTTAACATTACAAAAACAATATGTCCAATCCTTTATAAGACATTACAGAGTTTGGAATGCTTTTTGAAATGATTCTAATTGGAACATTTTTAGATATTTTACCATTTTAATGAATCCTTTCCAAAGTGTATTTTTTTAATGTTTTTGTGGTATCTACTTCCATGAAATATAGTGCATGTGGCAGTATAAAAAAAAAGTGACAGAATGTCTATGCAAACTAAGTTTCGAACATAAAAAATAGATTCAAATGTTAATTCTTAAAGGAAAGTTCAAGGCCTGTTGACAAAGAAATTATTTATTGATCAGCAATGTTTTATTCAGTGCAGCCAACGAATCAACAACAAGCCCATATTCCTGTCATTTCTACATTGTGTCATACTGTATTAGTCAATATGTTGAAGGAAAATTCCAGCCACTAAAATCTTCTTCTTGTTACTGTCACTCCAATGCTATGGTGACATTGTTTGCTTGTTTCATCTTCTTCCTGTCATTCATCTTTAACATGGCCAAAAAACAGCGAACAAACTTTGTTATGCACTTGGTAAAGCACATGGGTAGATTTTGGGTAGTCCATAGGGTCACCCTGATACCAAGTTGGGTTTGGAGTAAATTGTTACCTCTCTCTTTTCTTTATATCAAAAGGTTCAGCCAATGGTAGTGCCTGGTTATAAAGCCAAGAATGTTTTATACAATTACAAAATACATGCAAAAGCTTTCTTTTGTGTCTGTCAATAATCAGATTCAGTTTGGAATAATGAACTGTGCATGGCCAGGTGACATTCAAAGCGATAGTGACTACCATAAAGCATTTCAGGCCGGAAAGAAAACAGTAGGAGGATGCACGAAATCTGACATTCTGAAGTGAAAAGATTTGATTTCCTCTCAGCAGGCATAGCTGAGTAATCACCATGCAGGAGATGTTTGTTGAAGCAGCAGATTGAGGGATCAGTCCCACAGGGTTACACTTGTGCTGCGTGTCATCAGCTCAGTGGGTCCACATTAACCCCTGGCAGGGGCCATATTTCCTCATTCATCTCAATCAGCCTGAAGCCAGCTAGCAGGACAAGGGCATTATACTAAGAGGTGCACACGGCTAAATGTCCATCATCGCTTTTGATGCAAGTTTCAGTCAACACACGCTTTGCTTAAAATTTCAATAAGCTCCATACAAAAACAAATACTCATTTGTTTATTCACTTCTGCCATTACTACTAATATTAATGAGGCTTGATGCAATATAGAGGTCATTCTTGAGGTGCAGAATATTTTTCTCAAATCCACTCGTTATCTGCCATCCCAATCAAACCCAGTATTGTGGCTATGATGGTGAATTTCATCTCTTCAAGTGTGTGCAACTTTTTACAAGCAGGTTGTTGGTTGTGTCACATCTGCCAGCGAAATTCTAGGACATCCCCTTTATTGCTCCATCACATCTTGATCTTGTACAACATAAAGCACCTCCACCAATAAAGCAGCACGTGCTTCAGTTTCCGCTCTGTTCTGCTCTCTTTTTGTGTTTGCATTTGCTATTCTGTCATTCGATGTATCATTAAATCACTTGCACTTGGATTGAACACCACCCCAAATCCTGTCTGTTACAGTCAATCTGTTTGGTGCCAAAGCATCCTATTGTTTCTGAGGTGGCAGCTCATATAAGAACTTCCAATGAGGTATTTCCCACAGAAGAGCCACAATGTTGGAGTTAAAAACAATATTATGGTAATAAAACCAAATGTAAATAATGAAACATATTTGTGATGCATGACTATTATAATTATAAAATATTTTACATACATCATAACAGTTTATATACATATAGGTATAAATATAGATTTATAAATAGATAAATATTTGTTGTGAATATCATCAAAAGGAGTCTTACACACTTTCTTTCTGTTTGTATTTCTTGTGTTTGTAATGGTAGTGTTGTTATTACTTTTCCACTTAGACCTCAATCTTGGGCAGATTGAGGGCAACAAAAGTGAAGTCAAATAAAAGAAATAAAATCTATCTAGACAAAAATGCATGCGTAAAGAAAGAAGTTGTTTTTAAGCATTAATTGATCATTAATTCAAGGTACTGAGCCACACTTCACTGCAGAAATTCTTTAGGGTCTTCAACTTGGAAAACACTGGCACTCGCTAAAAGTACAATGATAATTGTTTGCATACATTTTACACCAAACTTGCTGTTGAATTCTAAAATTCTCAAATGTGTATATGTTTATATATATGCTGTTGGCATGGTGATGTTTTCTGTCTATGAACAATTCTTTTGTGAAGTAGTCTTCAGTTCCAGCACTGTTCACATTGGATTTTCTATATATATTCATATATTCAATATTCTATATTCAATTGGATCTATTTTATATTTAATATACTTGTAGATATAAAAATAACAAATGTTCCAAAGAATTAAATTTTACACTAAACGTGTAAAAAGTATGCATTATTCTTCGCTGTATTTCGTTAAGGAATAATAAACATTGCGCATTGGTCTGCATCACATTACCATGTTTTTTTTTTAGTATTTTTCTTTAACAGCACATCTAAAAGTGTGTTTTTTTTTCTCATGCAAGTGATTGTGCAGTAGTCAAACACTTGCTTTGGCTTTGAAGAATTATGTTGAGATGCAAATGACCGCGGTGAGAGATGTTGAGGGCGAGAGAGCGGAAGAGAGTGAAAGAGTGTACAGTTGTAATCAGGGTTAAGAGGGACTGATTGATGCAAAACCTACGTAAGAGGAAGGAAACCAGGAACCCAGGGCAGAGGAGCTGTCAAGTACTTCCTAGTCATTGAAGGGGTGTGAAGTGTGCCTGTACGCCTCTCCAACGTGTTTAAGTGAGTCATGGCTGACTCAAGGGAAAGACATTTTTCCTGCCTGACTTATTTCTGCAGTTCCTATAACACATCCTGGTTCTGGTTCCCTAAACAATAGTAAGAAAAGCACTGGCTAGTATATCCGGTCTCATTTTAGAAGACACGTGCATAGACTGACAGCATTTTGTGTGACAGTCCATTACAACTTGTAAGGCTTACAGCTCCTGACACGTGTCTGAATCATTGATGCTTCATGTCTCAGTCCGTCCATAATGACAGTGTTTCCTAGGTACAATGCTCTGTCCTGATGGCTAGTGTTCATTTACATTAGTGTTCTGGGACAACGTCCATCAGGCTAACTCCGAGGGTCTAGCTTTGTCCTCTGGAGTGGAGAAGCGCTGGAGGATACTTTTCTTCTGGCTCTAACAGTTCCGATTTGCGTGAGAGCTCTAATGGTCTCTGTGAAGAATTCAAGAGCAGCGTCATCAGCACTGGACACTGGACACTGATTTGGTCCGGAATAAATGCTTATCTCTGCTCTTGCTTAATGCGTCTCTACTTTAAGTGGCTGTGTGGCAGTTTGACAGAGGACCTAGGTTCAGAGTGCTCAGACAGGATTGAGTTAATACCCCCACCCCCACCACCCGCTCCCCATCCACCCCAGTTCACAGTGACTTGTTGGTGATTTATATGATGGAAGGAATTCTGTGAAGGGCTGGGATCCCTACTGTAACCTTTTACCCCCACCAGATGTTCCCTCTGAAAACACGATAATGTTCATCCGTAAATCGCCGTGCAAACATATCGAGTGGCTGTTATGTGTTTGTGGCAAGACTGAGAAAAATGACAGATATGGCAGTGGCAATGGATTTTAAACAGAGCTGGAGTGGGGCAATCACTTGCCCCATATGGTCTTGAAAGGCTCAAAAGTGGCAGCTAGTATTTCCCACCATGGCATTGTACAATAATTATTAATTTATTTTTAAATAATTATATCACTATCAGTAAAATTAAGCCAGTAACATTAAATAACTTTACATGGGACATATGAGAGACAGAAAAAGTGCTGAAATGTTGAATGCCTGTGTATTTTAAAGCTGATAAACTGAATGGCCTCATCCTGACACTCTTACCCAGAGTTCCACTTGGCTGGCTAATGCATGGCAGGCTCCCGGCTCACTAGAGACGGAGCTTTGACAGTCCCAGCTAATATCTGTCCTTTTCAAAGTGCATGAATTCTTAATTTGATGTGCTTAAATTGATTCAACTCTGCTTGCCCCGAGCTGTCAATCAGCTGTTCCTTTATCCTAGCGCAGGAAGGGACCTACCATTAAATATCACCAAACACACCATGTTTCTGCCTGTGTCTATACACTGATGCAGTCCAAGGATTCTCAGGCAGAGAATAAAAATATAACATGCTCTGGTAGTGAGACCTTACCTGGGACATTTATTCTTTTGTACAACAGCATGTGCCACAATTTCTTTTAATTATCACAATAAATTTTTGCAATTTATAAACTGTTCTATTTTTTTATAAACATTCTCATATGTTTTTAGCTGCCTTTGATTTAAAATGTTTATTAGGCAATTCAGGCACTTCCATTATTTGGCAATTCCATTTAACATTTCATACCAGCTTTAATCCACATATTATCCAGGAAGTCCTTTCTCCTGAAGACTTTCCTGTGGTGGAAAACGTACTGATTGTGAACACTGGAGGCTTCTCTCATATATATGTAAATAATCTCCTGGCAGAAAACTATACCATATCAATGATTTGTTAAATAAATTCTTATAGATTATGTCGATTGAGTTATAGTTCCATGTGAAGGAGTTGTCACGACATAATGCAATTCAGAACCATTTCATTATTGTCACCATTTGATTTGGAAATAAATCGGTCTCTGAGAATTTAACTGCATTGTGATGTAAAATATTTAAAGTTTTATCTTCCTTCTGTATTTGTATCCTTGTGTTTAATATTTTTGTCATTTCAATAAGAAGTGCTGATTTATATCAATGATGAAATTAAACAGGACAAGTTTTTTTCTATTACGTTTCAACCATCATTAATGCATTGCCTGTATTTGCTCTAATGGAGAAGCTTATATCCTTTGTTAAAGAAAAATGAACAATAAGCTGCTAAAGAGGGTTTGAGTACATGTCTATTTTTTTTCCTCATAAGAAGCCCTATATACAATATATTGATCCAATGTGAGTAGAAAAAAAACACAATGCCCAATTTTGCTCTGTTGAAAAGGGTTTATTTTTGTAAATATTTCACAGTTGGTTTTAATAATACTATGTATAATAACACTTCTTCCTCAGTCCAAGTCTATGAGGCTCAATGCATTTAGATTTTTTTTACTGGGTCTTATTCTACTCCTTTTTTGTGGTCTTTAACCAAGGTTGAGAGACATATTTTGTTCAGTGTGTGTGTGTGTGTGTGTGTGTGTGTGTGTGTGTGTGTGATGATTTGTAAAACTATTGCATATCCACTTTTGTTGGCCAGAATAAGGGTTTATCGTTTACCTTGGGGTGTCCTCAACAACCTGAGGCCACTTCAGAAAATTGATTTTAGCATGAGGTAGTCCTCGAAATTACAATATTGCTAAATAATTAACCGATTCAGTCCTGTGAACCCACTTGCCAACAAAAGCCACCTTTTGGTGTTTCCTTGAGATTGGAATTGTGAAGGTTTGGGAGAGCTGTTTGCCTTATATATTTGATTATATGTTTGCCTTATATATGTTGTTTTGATTTTTGGTTGATTTTTCTTTTCAAATTTTTCTTTATTTTTTTTACAAAATTAGGTTTTTATCAGGAAAGCATGAGCATGACCTACAGATGCTGTTTCAAATGCAGTAAAGCCGACAGGAAATGGGAGATTGTTATACATCAAAATAGCAGCACACGAACTGAACATCAGTAAGCAAAGAGGGCCCGTTTTCCCTGAACAGGCCAAAGAATTGTCGCCCTCCACTTCATGATTAACCGCCTCTTGGTCTGTAGGATGGTCGGAAACTTAAATAGAGAGACTTTTCAAAAACATTAGCTGCTCTCTACTGTTTGGAGTACACTTTATTACCTCCTTCTCCTTTCATAAGTATATCTCACTTGAGGCGTGTGATGGCTTTAATCTTTGGACAGAGGTTTACAGTGTTATGATTAACATTTGGAGCGAGAGAGGCGGCTTTTTGAACGGACGAGCGAAACGACGTCGACTAAGAATTTATATGCATACTCGATAGCTTTTAAAGTGTGTGTCACAGACATCTTGTGATCGCATTAAGGAGTTCTCGAAAGAAGGAGAAAACTTCTTTTAAAACGCTTTCTAAAACAGGATAGACAGTAATTGGCACAGAAATTGTTGCCTAGTTTGAATCTTACTAAGCCCACGTTCTTTCCCACCCCCATCTTCCATTCATCCATTATGTGTGCAACATACATAATGTCAAATCGATTATGCTGTTCGTAAACTGCCTTTATTCTGGCTCTCCTCCCTGTAAGTCAAAGTGTCTGTTGGGATGTGTGTGAGTCACACTAAAAGCTGTCTTTTTAATGTTTTGCTGTTTCCCCACCAGCTCTGAGGATAGTGCACTTCCCTTTCAGATGTCACATTTCCTCCACATTTTCATGAACTAAATGTTTTTTTACTGTTTTTACTGTTTTTCCTTTTCTCCCTAATGTATCAAGTATTTTCCTGTTTGGCCCAAAAATATGTCCATAAAGGCCTGTTCTGAATAAACCAAAACCACTTGCATAAAAGTAGTAGTGTGGAGGTACTTCTTGGAGGAATTTGCCTAGCTAAAGGTCTCCATGGTCTCTCATGGACTAATTTCACTTAGGAACATGCCAGATAGTGGGACTCAAACACTATCAAATAATTGCCGGATGATCATTTGAGAACAACTTGAACATTCTTTCAGTTAGAGGGAATATGAAATCCATGGAGTTTCTTAATCAATTTTCCTTTTATACAGTGATTGTGGAAGATAAACACAACTACACGTTTAATCATGTCCTTGTCCGAAATCAAAACATACATCTAAAGTAAAATCTTGCTGTTTTAGAATCTTGGTTTCTTGGTGACAGTATAATCTTCCTGCTCTACTCTGACTGACCGCATATCCTCACTTCTATAAAACGTCTACAGATCTACCTCTCAGGCTCAAGGCAGTAGACTAGCAAATATTTGCTTTATTTTTTACTGGGTCCAATATACATTGATTTTTTTCCTTGTTGTTTTTCCGAATTGGTCTTGCCAATTCCACCCTACCAGCCAGCTCTTTCCTGCAGTACAGAGGTACCAATACATGGATCATGATCAACCGTAGATGGGTAGATTGCATGCTATTAAAAAAAACAAGTTAAATGTTAGTCTATTGTCTATCCTCCCCATGGTATTTGCCACTTTTAAGGCAGCCAGTCTGCGATCTTTTCTTTTTTAACACACATCTCACCACAAACATGGGATACTGTAAAACTCCAACGATCTAAGTGACCTAGTTAGCCTTCCAACTTATATCTACTAAAAAAGGGGGTATACAAATGAGTGGGAGAGCTGGACCAATGAGAAACCAAAAAAGTACCACTTCTATGCGTAATCTGAGCAAGACTTTTTTTTTTTTTTTTTTTATCATTATGTCTGTTGTTCCAGGTGAGTCACTCTATCATCAAGCATAAGAAGTCTTTACATGATGGTAAAATGATAAAAGAGCATTTAAAAATGCATGATAAAAGCATAAGCACCCCTGCCACAATACATCAATTTGCAGGGAGGGCGCTTCCTTTGATATTTGTAAAGCCAACCAATGACATTTTTTCAATGTGTTTCTTATGCATCACATGGCAACCTCATGCAATTAGAACAACGTTCTGCACACATGAGCTTATATTTACATAATTTCCAGTCCTGTTGTGGTTGATAACGTAGAAAGTGAGGGGTTTCCCCACTGCTTCCACCAATAAACTTTCTTTCGGCTTCTCCCATTAACTGTCGCCACAGCGGATCGTCTGCATGTTTGATTTGGCACATGTTTTCACGCTGGATGCCCTTCCTAACGCAACCCTCCCCATTTATCTGGGCTTGGGACCGGCACTAAGAGTGGCTGGGGTTGGTTCCCTGACCGGGGATCGAACCCGGGCTGCAGCGGTGAGAGCGCCGCATCCTAACCACTAGA
This sequence comes from Silurus meridionalis, assembly GCF_014805685.1. NCBI lineage: Eukaryota > Metazoa > Chordata > Actinopteri > Siluriformes > Siluridae > Silurus > Silurus meridionalis. Next base: position 4,963,528 of record NC_060908.1, read on the forward strand.
CCACCAGGGACCCTACTGCTGGGAGAGCACCAAATTTGCTCCCTTGGGTTCTGATTGCAGCATGCTGTAGTATATTTGGGTTTCAAACTCATGACCTCCTAACACAATGAACGACGTCTGCAATGATTGCAAAAAAAAAAAAAAGCCTTCAAGTTGCCATTCTTTCTACAGTGTTATTACTGGTCATCATGTAGAAGAGGGGCTGCTTTAAAGTACTGGCAACATAAAATAAAGTCAAAAAACAAATGACAGACAAATATCTATACATTTTACTCCATATTCAGAAAGAAGAGAAAAAGTAGCATTGCTAGCTCACAGCTCTATAAGCCCTACACTAGAGTTTAACTAGAGTTTAGATTATGGTGTGAGAGGAATTTTGCAAGCTCTCTCTATGTTACTGTACATGGGTTTCCTCTGGGTTTCCTGGTTTCCTCCCATCTCCCATTATACATGACTGTGGAAGAATTGTCAACCCCAAATAAGTGTTCATTATGTATTCCAATCCCAGCTCTGTGTTTCCAGACCCACCATGGACCTATTGATAAGTTATTAATCCGTTCAGATGCTTCACATAATTGCACCCTTTAACTGTTTTTTTAAGGTTATTCTGAACACGAGCATCTGCAGTGTAGTAAATATGAAAGGAGCACTTGCCTCTTCACCTCCTTCCTTCACACCACCTTATCTGATTTCTTCTTAAGAAAACAAGACGCTCAACACATGTTCAGTATAAATCATAATGTAGACTGATAATCCAATGAGCATTCCACTGATCTCCAGCCCACTGGAGTGTGAGACAGCTCAATTGATAGGGGTAAGTCTTTGGGTTTGTGTTACACACGGTCCAACATCTGCTAACTGGCTGTATTTATCGTACAGCAAACATATTGGTAGTAGCCAAGAGTTTGTAAAAACACCTGAAGGAAACTGAGCCATTCAGCCAAAGAAAAATAAAATTAGCATGATGACTAAGTTCCTCTTTAATCTCCACTGGGAATTCAACTGGCCATTTGTTTTCATTACTTCCCTCTGCTATGGACAAATCACTGGATTCACTTTTTCACCTGAAATGGAGTCACACTGCAGTATGTATATGTATGTATATATATATATATATATATATATATATATATATATATATATATATATATATATATATATATATATATAAATAATCTTTACTGGTTTATTGCCCAGTATATAAACAGTAAACAAACATTAAAAAGTGTGCATTCTTGCTTGAATTTTCTCCTGATAGTTTACAGCATAAGAGATTCATCAAACATACTGCCAGTGGGAGCTTCTACTAAAGACATTGCTAGTGCTTTAAGACACAAACACATACACACACTTACACACACAGTTACAGAGATTGGTTCCAGCTTTCGCCACAGTGCCTGTTTGGAGGTAAGTGAAGACATCTTGTAGCTGTTTAAAGGTGTGTAGCATTAACACCCTTGCCCCCAGTGTAAACCTGTGAGGTGACCCACAGCCGACTAACCCCTGTGGCTCTTTGTAATATAGCTGTAACCCAGACCTCTGAGCAAATACCCTACATGAGCGAGTAGAGCTTGTAAGTCCATCCTCTAAAGGGAAAGAGGATTTGGCAATGAGTTCACGAGGACTGGCCAGGAGGTGCATTGAACTGGAAATGCTCTAAAGAGAGCAAAAGCTTTTCTTTTCTTCCACAGTAATTCATCTTCTTCTGTCTTATCTCAAACCACTTTTTTTTCCAATCATGCTTTTCTCTAAACTACTTTTCAGATATTTAGAGACATTGCATGATATGCAAATATGATTTGTACAAATTGGTTTTAGAAGCATTTAAGGCATGATCTACATTTGGGGTGAGGGGTATCTACCCTAGACCTCTACTACTTCATAATGACTGTCAGCTTAATAACCCTGAGCTCAGACTGTAGCTAGCTGAATAAATAATTTTTTGTTTTTTTTTAATAGAAACTGGAAAAAAATACAGTATTGTGATTAATCCTTATTCGCATAATAGCATCATGTGGCCAAACATTGTGTTTTAAAAAGCTAAGCGTTGTGTTTGTTTGAGTTTAGGGTCTCTGAACAATGCTATAACTCCAATACTTCCTGTTATTTAACACATATTAGTACACTATATGTGTGTATATTATGCACCTGTTTGAATATGACAACAAATTTAGATATCCAACATAATGCATCCTGTAAATACTTCTGACCCACAGTGTACATTCCTTACACACACTTGAAACACAGCAACATGGTTTCTTAAGCATTGCATTCTCAAGGAGGCTCAAGGAGGCTCTCATTTCATTTTTTCCTAGACTCCATTGTTTTGTGAATGTGTATTGAACATATATTTATGTATTTATGTATTTATTCAACTATGCATACATGTTCACCTGGTGTGTGTTTAGTGCCTTGTGATGAGGAAGTTGAGTAAAAAAAAAAAAGCAAACTCTCCATTTCCCCCCTGTGTGAAAGGTGCCCCTGGGAGGTATAAGCGAGGGGAAATGTTAAGGCTGAGGCTACTGACGGTGTGTTGGAGCAGAGGCCCGGATTTACAGCTGCCTGGGGTGAAGGCTCACTGCGCTTATTTCCCCAGCCAGTTAAAACAAATTGCATGGTCCAACCTCATGTCCCCTCTTTTCCTCCAAGCAACTTAGGCAGTGTTGTTCTTCCGAAAACGATTTAAATTACGCCAAAATAAATACTGTCACATGATGGATAAGCTCTTATATTCCATGCCTTACTAGTATGAATGCTTTTTTCCTCCTGGTCCTGTGGTATCTTTTAATTTGAGGGATCTTTTGAACATATTTGTCCGATATATCAAAAAAATTTCATTTGTTTATACTTGTTTTGTTCATTTTCTTTATATGTTGATTGATAATTTATCTGTATTTATATGTTTTTTAGTCAAAAAATGAATCCTAATATTAGACTAATTTGCATATAATTGAATACAACTGCATAGATGAATAGTAATTCATAATAAATCATGTTAATCATTATTTTGGCTTTTAAATTATTTATTTTTTTACAATGAATTACATGAAATTGAATTGAATACCAGTCTAATTAGTTTCATAGACTAACTAATCAATTTTAATATTAAGTATTTAGCTAATGTAACTACTTTGTATAGCTGCATAGGCATCATTTGAAATATATTTTTATTGCTCAAGTTGATGTTTTGAAGTGTAAAATAGTTTGAAGTCAGCGTTTTTTGCAAAATTGTATGTAGAGGGTTAGGCTGAACTGTTTAATTAATTACTTGCCTGTTCAATTGGCTAAATATTTTCTTGTCATTACAAATTATATATCAATGAGTCTTCTTTGCATAATTTCACAGTTGAATTGGCTTCATTAAGCACACTGTCCTCATATGGCAATATATTGTCTCTCAGTTTTGTCCATTTGAAGATTTTGCAAATAATTGCCTTAGTTATTTTCAGAGTTCTAATGAACAGAAATATTGAAAACATAGCACACAATGATATACAGTTTTAGATTCAATATTATATATGATATAGCAAGTTTATATTATATAAACTGATGAAATGCTACAGTATCTGTTTTAATTGAGGACTATGCATTTCTGTGCATTTTCTATGTTCAACCCTTTAATATAATCACACTGGTTATGAAGTTACCTGTAAGGCTTTGGGATCACAAATGTACTCTAGGAAAAATAGGAATATTGTGAATTTAAGTTATAGAAAGCAGAAATGATAGGAAACAGACCAAAGTAGGGTCATCATTGTATCTCCTTTGGCTACGTTGACTGGAAAACCGGACTGTTTGAATTTGTCTCCTCATGTTTCCAGATAACTCCACAGAGACTTGAACTCTGGTGTTTTTTTGTACAAGTTTGCCATTAGAAACAGATGTGAGATGATTACAAACCAGCGAGTGTCATCATTCATGTTGTAAGGCTTGTGTCTTCCGTGCCTGTCAGATAAACACAAAGCATCATTTGCTGTACATCACATAAGAACATGCTAAACGTTTTATTAGGTAGACATGATTTTTTGATAATGAAATTTTTCAGTGTAGAAAAAAACATAATATACATATTTAGATTATTTCTAATGCCAGTCAGTAATTATAATGATCTAATTACCAAGATATAAATGCTTAGTCAGGAGCAGCAATGTCTGATAGAGAAGACATGATTTTTGCTGGCCTAGCTTATCAGCTGTCTTTAGTTTAAATGGAAACATTATGAACATCATTTGCAAATGTTGCAACTCAAAAGCCTTGGATATTTCATAGATAGATAGATAGATAGATAGATAGATAGATAGATAGATAGATAGATAGATAGATAGATAGATAGATAGATAGATAGATAGATAGATAGATAGATAGATAGATAGATAGATAGATAGATAGATAGATAGATAGATAGATGCTTGTACAATGAAGTATGACAAATTATAAAACATGTTGAGCTTACAGAGTAAAAGGAGAGGTCAGGTCTTCTAGCGATCGGAAAACCAAACCATCTAGAGATTAGTTCGAATGCAAAAATGCATATAACTGTGAAAATCTAATATCTGGCATTCAAAATGCACACACATATGTACATTCAAATATGTATTCCATATAAACATCTACCCACATTCCTGTTACTGCACTGTACCCCGTGTTTCCGTGGCCTGCCTATAAAGACCGGTGTCGAAGATGTCACATACAAAAACACAGACTTTCAAATGAGCACTCCAAGGACAGAATGTGTCCAGCAGGCCAGAGCCAGACTGTTTGCAGCTTATTAGTAGTGACAGTTTTTACACTAGGGCAGTGGCAAAACTCACAGCTTGTGAATAACAACCAGATTTATTTTTTCTTTCTATAACATTTACTGCCAAAAAAGGTACTAAGAAGGGTTATGTTCTGGCAGTGTGTGATATTCTGTAGTTTATTCCCCTTAAGGATCAGTGGATGGATTGAGTCATGAGGAAAAAAAATCTGGTTTACACATAAGCAAAGAATTTATGATGTGATCAATTTTACAACGTCAATAGCATGCATAATGAATGAGTTTGTTATAGAGTTTATAGAGAAAGTAGATACAGTAGTAAAATAAAAATTTGAGAGGTCGAAAGGAAGTACTAATATCAATATCACTTTCAGGTGGCAGATGAAGAAGAGGCTCTGAGTGAAATGCTGAGTGAAATGTTTCAAGCAATAGTCGATGATAGGATATGCCCATTTTTTTCCCTTTCCCTTTTGTAGGTAGGAACAGGTTATGGCAAAACAGTCTTCACAAGCTGTAGGGGTGGAAGATTTAAGGTGGCTTTGTAGACAGCGAAAAAGCAAGACAGGAGGATATAGCTGTTAGAACTGTTAAGTTCAAAGTCATCATCTTCTGAAGACATTTGAAGAATCTCTGTAAATTCTTGGAATGGTTACATGGTGAGCACCACATGTGGCGATACACAAGACTGAGTGATAAAATATGCTTGATGGATCTTTTTCCAGGGATCTGGTTACTGTTCTTTTGGAGATTCTTGACACTTGGACATAACGTCAAGGAGTGCCTGCAGATGTCTGACGCTTCAAAGAAGGAAATTAGATAGAACATCAACCAATGCGCAATAATTCCTACCCAATTCTGGGAGAAAAAATTTAAACTGTATTAAATTCTTTTGTCTATTTTCAAAAAACAACGACAATCATATTAGCTATTTTCCATTCGTTAGTGCTTGAAACAAAAACAAAAAAAAGCTGCTGTACTGCTGCAACCAACAAGCATGCTGATCTTACACTTTAACAAAACAAAATCTCCTATATGTGTTATCGATTTTAATATATATTTAATATATTTTAGTGCATGTTCCTGGTGTTCTTGTTTGTTGGTGGCCAAATACTGCACAGACAAAACACCAGACCAAAACAGGTGTCATGTGCTTGTTACTGATTGGCTACATCACAGTTTGATCCAAGAAGGCAGAAGAATGTTTGCAGTCATTAGAAATATGAGACTAATGCTTTTTATTAATGAGGGCAATAATGTGATGTAATTTTAAATGTAAGCTTTAATATGACAGCATTAATATGAGTAATGTGAAGGCTGGAAAATATGGTGATTAAGAATTACTCCTCATTATAAGAAGACAAGTAATTATTTTACACCATGCCATGTCCAATTAGCAAGAGCATGTGATCATTTCCATTTTTTATGTTTTTTTGCATTGTTGTCATGGTTCTGCGCTTGCATTAGAATTGAAACCAAGACATTTTACAATTTTCAGACTCCCCTTAATGTAGGCAACAAGTGTCATCAAAACAGTAGGTCCTCAAAAGGTTCCTTTTAATATTTAGTCCTGTTTAGATTTAGCACTGCTTTCCCCCCTATCAGCCTCCTTAGCAATTAATCAGGGTAGAAATCAGGAATCTGTGAACTGTTATTTTTTCTCCCCCTATACCTTGTTTTGTTCCTCCATGTTACTTTTCAACCGTTGAAATAGGAGTAATGACTCAGAAAGGAAAAAGAATGTTCTTTCAATAGATAATTAGGGAGATTGGTTTACCAGGTCCACTCAAGGTCCATTCATAAGCTGGGACTGAGCTCGCCTGTTGTCTGAAGGGCTGAAGGGGTCCCCGGAGACGCATTCCCTACTGTTTCATTTCTCAGAGCAGGTGCCTGGCAGGTAGTCAATGGCGACACTAGACCAAAAAAAATAAGAGGCTGGGGGGAAAAGGTCAACATCAGAGGTTGAAGGTCAGGCTCACAAGGTCATTAGGTCAATGGACACTGCAGTGGCAGATGAAATAGGGGAGTGTCTCATACTACCACTGTATGATTGAGGCTGATCAGAGGATGATACCCGCGAAGATATACTCATTGATCTCTCTGTTTAGCTTTTCAACTAAATGATCAAGGTCACGAATAGATATTAAACTAAGAATTCTATAGTCCAGAGACTACAAAAAAGGGGTTACTAAACCACTAATGAAATCATTACTATCTTTTTAATTGTCAAAAACAAAGTATTGCTTAAACTTAAAGCATTTTGAAAACCAAAAATTTAAAACGCCATCATTTTGTGCAAATTGTAGGAGTTCCTCGACCCCAGCTACTTCCCTCCAGTGAATAATTGCTTTAAACTTTTTATTTCTCCATTTTTTCTGAACAAATTGGTCAACTGCCAACTCCCACCTGCTAGCCATTTCTCCCCTATCATATAACATATGAGAAAGAGGGGAAGTCACAGGCATCCTCCAAGACATATAAAGCCGGCCAAGGACGACTTTTCTAACTGTTGCTTAGGGTGTCACAGAGTAACAGAGCAGACCCAAAGGTCTTATCTGCCTGTTACCACATACTTGAGCTCACAGGTGCACACAATTGCTAGATTCGCTTTGATTGACAGGACAGAGAGTAAGAGAGTAAGGACTGAGAGCAAAATTTGGCTTTGTACCCTTGGCGATAGATGGCTTCCCCAATGCCATGGCATTGTTGTGTTTTTGAACTTGCGATCTCCTGGGAATAAAGCAACCAGTTGTGCTGTTATTCTTGTTTGCACCTATGCACAATAAGTTCTTACATATTTGATCAGTTCCATGGATTAATGAAGGGAGTAATTGTAAAAACGCATTACATAGCACCACATGCCCATGTTAATGGGAATCGGTTTTGCAAGCTTCTTATTTGACCACTCAATCACATTTCCTTCTATTCCTAGTTGTGTCTTGTATTTCTTGTATCTGTTAATAGTACATTATATGTTCATTGTAATAATGTATTGGTTACCTCCCTAGGTTACTAAAGAAAAAAATAATGAGGTTGTTTTTGCTCCCAAAAGACCAAGGCCCAATTTTTAATGTTCATCCTTGAACACACTTAAGATTCTTATTGAGATTAGTGCAGAACAACCTCCAGGGTCAACTGTGCCCTGTGCTGGAGTATCTAATTAAATCTTAACCCAAGAAAATTATCTGCCATTGCCCCATAGGCATCTATTGAAAGGAGCCAAGGAAGTAGGATCTGGTGCTATTCATCACCCAGCACCCATAAGGCGATGTCCTGGCAGCAAGCAGAGAAATGCCCTTGGGAAATGCTCTATAAATGTCAGTGTGCTGAATACACGGGATATGGAGGAAACACATAGAAATGACAGAACACAGAGGCAAATGTATAAGGATCTTATGCTCCGAGCATCATAGCATCTCCTATGGCAACTGAAATGTGGGTTCTTTGACAATCTTGATGCAACTGGAACAGGAAATTAATAGAACTAATAAAATATCTTGCAATTTTAAGGCTACGGGTCAGTTTCTGAGTGAGTTTGCGTATTGGAATGTGTCCATGACAATGTGTCCATAGTGTTAATAATTAGTTCCGCTTTGAGTGCTGTGGAAAACTAGGCCTTCCGTTAAACTTTTTGCAAAATTAAGGATATTGATAATCTCATGGTTATAAATTTCTCTTAACATATTGGACTAGTAAGCATATGTTAGTTATAGGAAACCTATGGAATATTGCTCGGAGAGGTCAAAGGGCTATGAAGGTCAAAGGTTTTATCCTCCCCTCATCATAAAGTGCATTATCATCTCCATGGACTAACCATCCAGATGGCTAAGTAGGCCACAGACAGCTGCTGCATACATCCTGGGAGAAAATTGCTATGAAGTATATTTGATTCTTCTTTAAGACATCGAATTACATAAAGAGAAAAAGAAAATCATTATGGAGACATTTTTGGCAGTGCTATAGTGAGCAAAAGATTCGATTACTTGGGATGTTTGTTTTTCGCAGGTTGCTTGGTCGTTAGTGTTGCTATTTCTTAGAGGAATAGTTTTAATCATGGTTTCCGACAAGACGAAACAGAAAATGAAGAGCAAAAACGAAATATATAAATTTTATATATGTTTAATATATACAAATGTAACAACTAAAACTAAACAAAAAGATGCCTACAAAAGTGCATTGTTGATTAATGTTGCTACTTTTGAAACATTTTTATTTTGTCTGCCAAATTAGGTACCAAAGCAATATATAATTAATTAAATTAAATAGTTTATAGTTAAACAATAACATTACGTAAATTATAGCAACAAATTAAACAAACAGTACTTGAATACTAAGTATATCAGGGGTTCTCAGACTTAATGCAATTACGGACTGTTTGTAAAATAAACAGACCCTCCTCAGTACTGATTCATTTTTATAAACTTTTAAACTTTTGAAATCTTCAGTTATTAGGCTTAGTATTTAATTATATACAGTACAATTTCTTCATTGGAACCATAGATCTTTATTTCTTAGTTGTTTCACCCACAGGGCATATCATTATTATTATTATTATTATTATTATTATTATTATTATTATTATTATTATTTATAAACCTACTAGTTTTTTGACTTGTCATTTAAAATAAGCTCATTTAATATAAGTGACTAGTCAAATGGTACATGATTTTCACCACTAAAATAAAATAAATGAAATAGATCACATATCCCAAGGATATTCTTCATGGACTGAAAGAACCATGGGCCAAAATGACATCAAATAACAAGGTGTAATTTAATATATTTGCAGCACCCCCCCTTTCTCTAAATGAAACCTGTCTAAATGCTATGTGTGTGTTTAGGTCAGGCCCCAAGCTGGGGGTCTCTCCCTGGAAACTCCGGGTAAACCTGCTGCGTTCAGTCAACGCATTGTAAATCATCTGCTCTCTCTGTAGCTTGCCACGCTCCACACTAAGCGACTCTGCAAGAATAAAATGAGACGTAATATTATCCACCAAACTAATCCTGGACTCGAACAATTGCTGGCATAGCGGAGTGGAGAGGTGATGATGCCCTCTTATGAATGCGGGCAAGACATGTGCTACTGCGGCAGTGGTGAGGATGAGAGGCTTACAGGATAGGCTTGACAGCCCTGATTGAGACATAGTATTGAATTAATGGCTGCTCACTCAGTGACTCAGGGATCATATACACGGCTATAGACCACAGTTATATGGCATGAACAAATATGGAACTGTGCTGATTAATAAAAATGAGATCCTCTCTTTTCAACAATTGTTTTATTTCGCACTTGCGACTGAAAACCACAAACAATCTTTATTTATTCGTCTTCAGTAGTTGCTTTATCCCGGACAACAAATCTTGAGCCTGTCCGGAGCTGGGAATGCTGGGAGTGCTTGAGGAGCCAATACCCATTGAATAGAAAAATGCATTCACCATCAATTTAAAGGGCAGTTTAGAGTTTGTGGAAGGTAAAAAAGAACCAGAGAACCCAGATGAGAAAACAGGGGGAAAAACACCATGCAGACAGTAAACTGAAGCTCTATACTTAAAAAAACAATTACATTAACCTCAAAACAATGTACAATTGAGTTATTGTATAGAGAAAGAATTCAAGGGGTGATTTTTTTTTTTTTTTTGTAAATAATGCAGTCTTTCAGTCCAAAACACATATTAGCTTGCTAAATAGCATGTCAATGTCATTAGAGTTTTTTCAGTAACAGCTCATTCACAGGATCTTTTACACAATCTAAGGCTGGTGCTATACAAAATTCTATATAACAACATCATATAATTTTAATAAAGAAAAGTTTATAGAATTACCTAAAATATTGTCTAGTGAGGGAATTACTCACTTATTATATATCTTTATTACTTGTCAAAGACATGATCATACTTGTCTCACAGACATTCCAGAACCTTAACTATGACTATAAGTGAATAAAATGTTTGGTCTGTCGCTTTGTAATTAATGAAATCTTTTCAATTGGTTGCAATTGATCTACTAGTTATAAAAACACTATACTGTCTTTGAAAAGTAATGAATACCAGAGCAGTGATTAACTTGTCCCTGATTACATTTATGGCATTTGGCAGACACCCTTATCCAGAGCGACTTACAACTGAGCAGGGAAGGGTTAAGGGCCTTTTTAAGGGCCCAGCAGTGTGCAGCTTGGTGGTGGTGGGATTTAAACTTGTGACCTTCCTATCCAAAGTCTAACACCATAACCACAGAGCTACCACGGAGCTACCACCTCCCTACCACCACTTTACCACCACTCTACCACCACTCCCTGATTATTTTCCTTTAACTGCACACCATGTTGAGTCTTATCCTTACATTCAGTATTAACCATGGCAAGTCATAAAATGCATGCTGTATATACTGTATTTAGTGTAAAACTCCTGTTTTCTACAACTACATTAAGCTAGATGTGCTTCCTGCATATTATAATAGAACGATTATCTACCTGGAAATCTGCACTACTCTCTGCTTGTACTAACCAGAGACCTAATAAGCCTAATATATCCTGAAAGCAAGAAGCAGCCCTTCATTCCTGTCAATAGCCAGTAGGAGGAATGTCTCTAAATCTCTATTCTGGTCTCAATGATAACATCAGTAACCAAGCAGGGAAAAAAAGCCACAGGCCATGAGACAGACTTTTATAGACGTCTATCTGTGCGACTGATCAACTCGAAAGGCCTCGGAGACTGGCCAACCTGTTTATCCCCCTTCCCCAGACCAGGAGACACAAGCTCTACAGTCTAACCTGTGTAAATCAAACCCTATCATTGACACTTTGAACATTTCCCAAGTCAGCTTGGCCAGAGAGGTCGATCTGATATACGCTGACCAATTAAGATCTTAAAGGGAACACTACAAAGCACTTTTTTGTTGTTGTAATCTGTAAATTCTGTTGTAAATAAGAGAGTGGAATCACAGCTTTCTGGCATATCCTTGTCATGCTATATTGTGTGTATTTTGATAGTATTGTTTATTGTAATATTATCATAGTAATATTTGTAGTAAACGTGATTTGGTAGAATCCTGAATAGTAATTTAGTAACAAAGAAACAGTTTTCTGTTCTCCTTTGCTTAAGTTTGCTCCCGAATCCTCCAGCAATTTCATCAACCTACGTTTCTCATTCCTTCATGCCGGCTTAAAAAATAAAACACACCATCCAGATAAACAGTGTGTATTCAGTGACCACTCTTTTTTTCTGACCATAGAATTCATATTCAAGCACTCTTTGCTCTGATGGACTGCTTCATTCTTTCCCAGCTTCAATGTTCCACTTTTACCACAACAACAACAACAAGGGGAAATAAAAAGAGTAATGTGTTCTCCAGGGAGTGAGGATAATGAAATCAGAGCATCCAAGGTAGCGCAAAGCTTGGGCCCTGCCAGGTCTCTCAGAGAATGAGCTTCTTTTGGCAGCCACTTGCAGTTTTAGCTGGAGCAGCAGATTTCTTTGAGGCACAAGGCACCTTTACAGAAGTGAGCCGTGCATTAACAATACGGCCGCGGGAGTGCATTAGTGTGGGTGCCTCCTGATTGTACTCCCTTGTTAATATTGCCCTAACAGTGCTTTTGATTTTATTTTCATTTTTCTCTTCCTCGTCCGAGAATCAGATTAGGATCGATTGCTCAGGCCCGGAGCGCACCGGCAGCTGAATGGCACGCTGTTGAATTGTGCTGGCCCGCCTCTGCGAGTATTCAGGCGACTAAATAGAATGATTTGCCCTTATATGTCAAATTCCCTTCAAGACACAGATGTCAATACCAATTAGATTGTCTGCAGCCACTATGGTGACTCAAAAGCCTGTTTTCATTTTTCTTTCTCTTTTTTATGCGTATCTGCATTTGGCAAGGTTGAGTGCCGTCCACTGCGAAATAAATTAATAAATAAAAGTTCCAAATCAGTTTAATCACAGCCACTGAGAGGACATTACACTAAACGCATTAGGGTCTGACAGAGAAAAGAGACTTGAGAAAAGGCTAACTCTTGCTAAGTCTATCATTTTTGTCAGCAGAAAGTGGAGAAAAAAATAAAGACAACTGGAATTAGAAATAAAAAGACAAATGGAAAGAGGAGTCGGCAAAAATTAATATTTCATGACCAAATGTCTGTCTACAATAAGGCTTTTGAATGGGCTAACATGATCACGTCAAAACAAAAATGCCTCTTTTGTAAAAGCTAGCTATACCCAAAACAAAAATCTATTAGGAAGACACATAAATTAAGTTTACATAAAAGATGTTAGAAGTAATATGGCTACTGTACTTAGGGTATACATAGAAGTCAACAAAGGAATCTTAAACATAATCATGTTTGTGTAATAACTATTCAAAGAAATGTATTACATTAAAAGCTTTGTCATCAAATACTTCAAAAACATCAAATACTTCAAACAGGTATCTATGACAATGTGAATCATATATGGATGTGTGGATTATAATACTGAATGTCATAGCCATATTATCCCTTAGGAAAATAATAAATATTGCCCTGAATACTGTGTCCTGAAGTGTTCCATTCATCCTCTCACACCATAGCATTTTGTCAATTACATTTATTTCTTCCTTCAAGCTTCCATCAGGCTTCTCAACACAGAACTGCACTAAAACTCATGCACACACACTCAACTGTGTGACTGATCTGTACAACCCGGACTCAAACACACAATTGTACTAACTTCACACATCCATACCCATATTATTTCACCTCAGTACTACAAACTGTTTGCTGTTTACATGCTGTTTTTGCACACCCTTTTCTTGACAGCTGCTATAGTTTTTTTGCACAAATAATTTTGTTTGCATTTTGTTTAATTACAATGTTTACTCCCGTACTCTGTACTCTTTTACACACCGCACTGTGTAATATACAGCAGGTTTACTGGCGGCGCTATTTTGTGTTTTGTATATTGTCTTGTGTTGTCTGTCTTGCACTGTTTGCACTACGTTGAACACGATATTGTTTATGTGGCGAGATCACTTACTAGTCGTTAGCTCTGTGTTTTAAGATACGTAGCTTTATGTCGTCTATGTAGCACCAGGTTTCTGGAGGAACGTTGTTTTATTTCACTGTGTACTGCGTGAGCTATATATATATGGTTGAAATGACAATAAAAGCTTCTTTACTTGACTTGACTATTTTATTAATTAAAGAACAACACATTTAACACAAATTACACAATCTATTTATAATTACAGTAAATTGTACAAAAATTCTGTTCATGTAAACCAACATTCCATCACCATCACAACATTCCAACATAAACCATCACTTTGTCTTTTTTACTCTTAAGCTGCAAAAAAATCTTGTTATCTCTTATCAATAAACCATAAACCAGTCCTGAAGATTTTTCCAGATCAGAAATCTTAGGAAAAGCTTGCCCTTTGAGTGACTCAAAGTAGAGAATACTGCAAAGAAATTCTTCCTAAAAGGCAAAATAACATATCTGCACATTCAACAGCATTGGTTTAATTAGGCAGAACAAATTCAAGCTTCAAATTAGTAAATAAAAAAAAAAAATTAGCAATAACCTTCCCAAATACATATAATCCACTCAATTAGCTCAGTTTCTGCATAGCAGTAGCCACATCTAAGAGCCACATCTATGGCAACACTATTTTAGCAATTGGTTGCATTTCATCTGAAAATATTGTTCAAACTAAAAGAGGTTTACTTTCCTGTACAGATGAAAACAGACTGCAAGGTCCATATTGATGGCTGGTCATCAGTAAAGTGCTGCAATCATTAAAGATTCAACTATTGAAAGCTGGGATGTCTGTCGCTGGTGCCACTGATGAGTGCATTGTCTATTACCTTCTACTTAACAAACTAATTATGGAACTCGATAATCTGTGAATATTATAGCAAAACGCATGGCGTAGAAAGAGCACATTACTGTCCATTCTGCTTTAGTGTACTGTAAAGCTTCCCTACTCGACTAAATTACCATAGACAGGCACATCTTTTTCTCTGATGTTGACACATTTATCTTGTTAGGACACGGCTTGCTGAATCAGAGTGCTACATGACTCTTAGAAGTATTGCTTTTGGCCTGAAATTGAACACGCCAATAAGGAAAGGGCTTTTTTGTTGTATGTAATGCTCTTCTTTACTAGGTAGAATGACACAGTTTAATTTTCTAAGAGCTTTTCAGTCTGTGCATAGTTGTTAATGTGTGATGTCTCTATGTATCAGTGCAGTCAATAGATAGAAAAAACACAAGCCTGGGTGATCAGTAAATGAACTGTGGACTGACGCAAGCCTACATAAAGATACATTATATAGACAAAGGTATTGGGAGACCTGACTTTTCCAGCAATTTGTGATTTTTACTACATATAGGACATCTTTGGAGGTGGCAGCATTAAATGTTTCCCTTCACTTAAACTTGGAGACCTAAAGCTAGCTCCATAAAGATATGCTTTGCATGGTTTAGAGTGGAAAATCTTAAGTGGCTTGCTATAGAGCTTGATGCTATTGAACAGCTTTGGGATAAATTGGAACGCTAACTAAAGCCAAGGCCTTCTCTCCTTACATCAGTACCTGACTTTAGTCAAGTCCTTGTGGATGAATGAGCACAAATCTCCACAATTTAACTCCAAAATGTAGTGGAGCATCTTCTCAGAAAAGTAGAGATTATTAAACCAGCAAATGGAGACTAAATGTGGAATGGGATTTTTAAAAAGAACATGCTAATCCTATAGCCGGGTGTCCACAAATGTTTGTCTGTATAGTGTTTAGAGTCAGTTGATGACTGTTTGGTTATTTATAGACTATTGAGACTTATTGAAATATTTGCATTGATTTGTGTAAATCAAGCAGAACATGAAGCAGAATCTGGGAAAAGAAGAAGAAAAAGTTTACATTTTACTCAGATTGTTAGGTTTTTGCAGTGTTGTTCAAAACTCCTGTTCTTTTCAGCTAGCGTTCTAGCTAGTTAGGCTACTTTAACAAATTATCCAACTAGCCAAACTGCTTGATAGGAATTTAGCTATTTTAGTAGAACATAAAAGCTTTTAATGCACTTACCTCATTAAGGATTAATACCTTCCATTTAGAGTCCATATAACTTTACTGTACTGTACATTCCAGCTATTTCTGCAGAACATTTACAAAAAAAAATTATATGATTGAAATCTCTAAAAGCTACTAGACGGCAGTGTATTTTTCTTACATAAAGTCTTCATGTTTGAGATTTTAAGATTTTTATTTTCGAATCTTTTAGCAAAAAACATTTTCTGTTTAATAAGATGTGTGTACTTCAAACATATTAGAATAAATCAAAAATGTTCCTCAGCTTTTGTAGCTCATAGTGCAAAAATTTCTAGCTTCATGGAAAAGTGCTAGTTGTAGTAGGCAGGCACATTAATTAAAACAAAGTTTCTAGATCATTATAGACAGATATGTACACATTATCTTTTCAAACAAGCACAGGCAAACAATATGCCACTTGACCAGGTGGACATATCTTGTCTTGAAAAGAATAGACCTCAGTAAACTTGACCTTAATGGACCAAGATAATAACAGATAGTATGTATGATCAATTATTCAAAGAAGTCACTGCTGCACTCGCATCGTCTGTTGTAAAAGATACAGATATATGTTGAGTTTTTTTTTTTTAGGTATTCATTCCCTAATTGTACTCCCCAAATGGACCTGGACAGTGTCTTCATAAGCCAAAGCAAGTAATTCTATAGCTGCAATCTTCTGTCGGAAATGGCGAGGTAATCAAACGTTGTTTTTTTTCTTTATCGAGAGATGGATAGCCTGCTCAGCTTTTACAATTAAAGCTCAGTGCTGTGTCTTCAAACAAGCAAGAGCCTGCAATTAACTTGTAAAAAATACTGATGCCTGCCATCCTGCTTTTTTGGTGATAAGGTTTCTTAGATGGACCTTTGCCAGGGAATTTTTTCATAGATCATTAAAAGGCAATTCTGCCTACATGGATGGCTCCCAAGAGTAATCTCATTGATATCAGAAATTATGGTTGTGGACAAAAACATTTACTGCAATTCAAGTATACCTGCATGTGCTGGATTTGCATAAGAAAAAGTGCACAGGTGCACATGCATGACTGTTTCAGAAGGGGATTTTTCTGTTGCTACCAATGAGACAAGCAATGTTTTTGTTCTTTTTTTGTCTGTTGCTTGTATTTCTTTTCAAAATTCAGAAAAATATTTAGTAATTAGAAGTAATTGGTATTAAAATTATAAAAGGACATTTCTGAGACACAGGAAAACAGTCACGCAAGTGCATGCTCTTATTGTTTGCATCTCAAAGCAAAAAAAATTATTTTTCATCAAAACAAATGAAAACACACTGGAAGAAAAATGATAAAGATTGAGGGAAAAAAATCCCTGAGGTGAAGTTGAAAGCGACAATGAGGTCGAATGAAAATTTAAAGATTGTGAGGAATGCTCCAGCATGACCGGCACATGAACTTCTTCTAAACCCCAATCTCCACCTGACGAAATCCTTTCTTAGCTTTGACATAATGCCATAAAATACTTGTTGCAGAGCACACAGGAATGCAATCTACAGATTATAGTTACCTCTCAATGGACAATACGAATAAATATGTCCTCCTTTACAACCATGGAACAAAAATATTGCATATCTGTTACAACGGAATTTGTCTGTGGATTTTGTTCACAAAGTTTTGCCCAAGGCTTAGGGGCACAGTGGGTCGTCCCATGGTCATGTTTGGAGATAGCAACTTCCACATAACATATAGTATGTTGTGATCTTCTGTGGCCCTAATAATGTAACATTTTACAATTGGGAATTGAACAGGAACACTTAAAAGTGTACTGTGACTCATTTCCTATGCTGTAATGTGGCATGTTTCACTTAGCAGGTGTATTCATGGTAAATCCCAGTGCTGTGATTTTTAGATAGTCAGTGCAGTTGAGTGCTAGGATTAGGGCTATGAGGTTTGTTTTGTGACACACTCCTGTGAAGGACCAAGCAATTCGGCTATAATCCACATATTGACACATTCCATCCAGCAGGAGCAGTGCTGCCTGCAGCCCACACCAGAGTATGTATGTGGGAACTTGCACCTCAATGAGATGGGGGTTGACCATCCGGAAATGTGTTGCACTGGTGAGAGATATGGAGAGGATCGAGTTAAATATGTTTTGTGCCATTTAAACCTTTTCCTGTCGTGTATTTGGTGGCATATTATTCAAAAATGTTTTGTGTTGTGCATTTAATTTGATTGTGTTTTAACTAAATTGTGCAGATTCCTGTAAGTGAAAACAATTCATTAGCAAACCCCAAAACACCACAAAAGCATATATACAAACTTAACATTAAAACCAAACGAAAAACAAATCCAAAACTCATATCGCATATCTGAGTTTTACTCAAGTATTTTAAATTGTGGACACTTTTACTTTAATTTTATTACATTTCAAAGTCACATTATATAAAGGGAGCATTTTTACTTTCACTGGAGTAATATTTTACCTAGTGTAAGTACATAAAAGTACAGTTTGTGTACTTCTTCCAACAGCAACACAACAGCTAAACTAGACATCTAACTGCTGCAAACCTAATAACACAACATCAGATCAATAATTCAATGGCAAAGCCAAAAACATATCATATCATCATATCAGTTAAATCAGTGAACACACACCAAAGAAAGAAAAAACACCAGCAAAGTAAAAAAAAACTGAATCAATATGAAACCATAACAGCAAGTCAAAAAACACATTCACTGGAAAAAAAAAAAAAATCACTGCTGATTGGCTACAGTGGAGGAAAAAAAGCATTTTCCTTATTGTCAAGAGCTTACAAGTTTGTATCCTAAACATGCCATAGTCATCCAAGGCCAGGAGAGTCAAGCCATGCTTTCTGGGTGGAAAGAATGACATTATAATCTTTCTTCTTTTAACCATAAGCATCTGTGTGTTCAGGTATGTAGAAGAGGGCAAATAGTACTTTCTTCTGTAGCATGGGCATCAGTTTAAAAATGTGTGTTCACAGCCTTCACATAGTGATGGTGAGAACTAGCTCGTGAGTGGGAATTGGCAAATGAAAACTGGAAGTATGCAAAATTGTATGGAAATGCAAGTATGCAAATTCAGAAGTTTATAGCGTCGCATTGACAAAAGTACAATCCACAATATTTTAGCCTGCACACTTGCTGATGATGTTATATTAATTGTCCATGCGACAAATACGTAGTATTTATCTCTGTTACTGTGTTATCGCAATCCATGGATGGTGCACCAGATGTCTTGTCAGACCATCGGGGCTCAGTGTGGACTGGATGCAAGGATCGATGTATTTCTTATGGCAGCATACTGAAGCCTGTCTATGATTGTTCCCAGTTTTGCTCTCAGATTGGTTTTCCTGCAGTGGAAGAGTCGGGGAGGGGGTAGCTTTGCATACTCCGAGGGTAAGCTGGAGGACCGCAAACAATTCATGAAGACAAGACAATATTTTGTCAAAGGTACAGATATCCATGGGAACTGAGCTTAAATAAAAAATTGGTTTTGGGAACAGTTTCTACTATGATGTGAATTCTGGAATGTTTGAACATTTTGGCAAAATAAGCATTTCATTGTGTTCAGATTTGTCGTACATTATGCCTGAACTATGTATTAACCACACCAAGTTATACATACATGTCAGTGTATATTAACATGAACTAAATTGGAAAAAATCCCATTGTGGTATTTGAATAAATATCTGCTGACACAGGAAATTGGGACAAAGAAGCTTGTAGAAAGTGTCACCGGCCTGTTTTTTATTTTTTTTTCATTTATTTTTTCATTTATTTATTTATTTTACAGTTGCTAATGGTTACTCTCTGGTATAGAAGACCAAAAAAAAAAAAGAGGGGGTAGTCTTGACAAAGACCATCAGATCACTTTTCACTGGACCTTGAATATTTCATGCAGCAAGTCATACAGCAGACACACAGATGGGCCCAACAAATGGCAAAGTTATATGTCCATAACTTGCACCCATCCCCTCCCTTCAACCGATGGGACAGGCTCCAAAGAATGATGTCTGGCTCATGTTTCTGGGCACACCAACCATGTGGTTTATTTAACCTCATGACACAGACATGGTCCTCTACAAAAGATCAGTAAATTCGAAAGGGCTTGTTTGCTGCTGTGCCATGACTGTGATCATATGAGAGATAAACTAAGTGTTTTGAGGTTTAAAGTACAGATTTTCACAGGATTCGTTTGAAGATCTTACCTCATTTGGGTGTCAGTGAAGCATGGACCCTGTACGGATGATTTCTGCCTTGATCAAAAAAAAAAACAAATACCTATTATGTTTCACAGGATGGCAAACTGGCCAAATTATTGTCATGAAATGAAAAGCTAGTGAAGAATGGACAAATATCATAAGTATTTTTCTTCCTCAGTATTGCTATGTTCTGTCACATACAGATGCAAGACCTAAGTAGGCTTTTTCTATTCTATAATGAGTTGAAAATGCAGAAAGGGGAAATATGGAGCTTTGATGTTACACTTAGACACTAGTTAAAATGCCTGAAGTATAGATTCGTATTGTGCATAAATTTCCTCACCTTTTTTTCAAAGATTTTTTATGATTTTTTCCCCACATACAGTAAACCCTGCCCAGCTATCAATTAAGCAACAACTCTAAAATATTGCATATTAATCCTCTATCAAAATAAAACAAAACTAAAAAAAAAATAATATAGTTATGGTGTTGATTACATTACAGAGAATGATAGTGTAAAATCTAATTAAATCAGCAAAATAAAACATTTTTAATTGCTGATGAAATGGGGGGTGGTGGGTGAGGGGAGGGGGGACTAATATAAAAAGTCTTACAGAAAAGGCACTAAGATTCATCAAAGCATCAGTATTCTTCAGACCTTCTTGATAAGCTTGTATCTTCTCTCGGGAATGGACCGAACACAATGTCTTCCAAATCCTGAGCAGAAATTAATTTAGCATTGATGTCCCTCGCCGGATTCAACAACAAATCTCATTTGGTGTTTTTTTTTTCTCTCTCTCTCCTTTCTTCCTAATGTTTTTAGTGAAAGCAGTGGACCTGGGCATTGTCAATCAGCGGTGGGCCTCTTTTTTTATCAAGAATGAGAAAAAAAAATCTGTTTTGTTCTCCAAAGACCACGATAGTTCAGATGAAATACTTTCTTAAAAAATAATAAATGCATGTCATATGCAAACCACTACATTGTGATTATGATGATAATAATAATAATAATAATAATAATCATAATAATAATAATAATAATAACAGACAGACAGACAGACAGACAGACAGACAGACAGACAGACAGACAGACAGACAGATAGATAGATAGATAGATAGATAGATAGATAGATAGATAGATAGATAGATAGATAGATAGATAGATAGATAGATAGATAGGCACTTGCACTATAAAACAAAACGTGACACATTTTGAATACACAATAAGTAGACCAGCAGGACTCCAACGGAACTGCAAGCAAAATCATGTCTGGTTTTCTATTTTGTCTGTGATAGGACTGCACGGTCAATTCTGAAAAAGCAAGAATACATTTTTTACAGCAAAAACAACAATAAAGAAAGATAATGATGAAGAACAGTCTAACCGACTCAAAATATGCACCGGAAAAAATATAGATTTTTTTTTTTTACTCTCCAGAAAAGGTCAGGTAAATAATTAAATCATTCATAATTTATACAATTTAATAAGCAAGAATTCACAACTTTTACAGAAACTGCATTATTTATGCTTAATTTAGTTTTTAGTTCTTCTTTGGAATAACTGAAAGATTAATGCGTGGTTGCCATGCTAGATTAGTATTGTAGTGTACTTTTAAAGTTAAGAATTTGGACACCTGGTATCTGTCTTAATAAAAAATTTATAAATATAGTTTAGAACAAGACTTATTTTACTGTTGTGGGTGTCTGTCCTAAAAACAAATTGAAGGTAATTACAAAGTATTATTATTATTGTATTTTTTTTATTTTTATTACTATTATTATTATTATTATTATTATTATTATTATTATTATTATTATTATTATTATTATTATTGGTTGTTGTTTTTTTTAGGATTAGAAACAGGTCAATGTTAGAAGTGTTGAAAGATTTGAGGCCTGACAAGACGGCAAAGGATGAGCCTGAATTTGTTATAGCTACAACAGCATACATACGTGTACATATAAACAATATATTGTTTAAACCCACCTTCGTTTTTTTTTTTTTTTATAATTTTATACTTCAGTTGATATCCATCAATTTGTGCGTCTGCAGAACTTCACGACGTGAGTTGTTCGGGTATCATTTAAAACTGACTCCATTAAATATTCCTTGGAAAAAAAACCCAACACATTTTAATTGTAATTTTTACAAACTCAATAAAAGCAGCAAAGGCGTCATTATACGCAAAATATCAAATGACCTTCCCATGCATTTTACTGCTTTTCTTTACTTATTAATACTGCAATTTAGTTGTATTTAGGATACAGAAACAATTGTAAGTATGCACCAGAGAAAAGCATTGTTCTGGAAACTTGTGGCATTGATATAAAAAATGTAGATATCAAAAAATATGAATATGTAACTAAAGATCTGAGAGTGAAGAATAACCCGGAGCACGTGTGAGCCGATTTACCCTTCTGTCACGCAAGAACTTTCCACTCAGATCTCTCAGATTCTCTGTGGTGACCCGTGACAGCTCGGAGTCCCTGCTCATCCCACTGCCGTGACAGAAAACACCCGAAAAGACAGACTTCAGAGAAAACAGAAACCACGATTGGTCTTGCGCCCGCGCGCATGTTTTGTGTGTGTGTGTGTGTGTGTGTGTGTGTGTGTGTGTGTGTGGCGCAGGGCGGGGACGCTCCTCATTCAGGACGCGGAAAGCGCATGCTGCTGCGTGTGAGAGTAACGGAGGTTGCCGGTGCACTTTTCCACACAATGTTTGTGCTGTTGTTTTTTTTGTTGTTGTTATTGTTATTGTTTGCCTTGAGCTTTTTTATCACGAGAATATCCTTGTCAGTATTGTTTTTCTTGACTCTACATTTTTTATCGCGTTTTTTTTTAATCCGGATTTGGAAGTGGCTCACGGGTTCCAGACAACCTGGCTCCAGAGGTCTGCTCTTATGGCCTGAGAGGTTTCTGTTCGGGCAGAGACAAGTGTAAATCTCTTTGACAATCTTTTAGGATAGCTGTGTTTGTGTGTGTGTGTGTGTGTGTGTGTGTGTGTGTGTGTGTGTGTGTGTGTGTGTGTGTGTGTTTAGGCTACAGTTACAGTAAACACGCAAGTTATATGAAAACATTTCGATTTGGTCAAATCAATTTTATAATAAAACGTTTATTGCTGACCGACATCACGTCAAACTGCAGGATCAGGAGTCAACACTGTACGTTTTTTGTTGTTATATACTGTATATTTATTTATTTGTTGATATATATATATATATATATATATATATATATATATATATATATATATATATATAATGAACAATTGATTCGATATTTAAAAATATTGCAATGTCTATAGCTTTAATTGAATTATTTATTTTTTAATAGTTTTGTGTGAAGTAAAAATATTGAAAAAATTGGTGTTAAAGCAACAGGTGTGTCGTTATATTCTTTTAATAATAATAATAATAATAATAATAATAATAATAACAATAATAATTTGAACAACAATAATAATTCAAACAACAACAACAACAATAATAATAATAATAATAATAATAATAATAATAATAATAATAATAATAATATCATCATCATCATAATAATTATGATGATAGCCATGGAGAAAGAGTTATACGTTTCCTAAGCTATTCATCTCCTGACCAATAAAATACCACAAAAACGTTCTACCGGTCTCATAAATATGTCTAGTTGTGCGTTGTGTTGTTAAATTGTCTTAAAGATGACATGGATGATGTTGGAACACTTTACATTTTTACTTTTGAGGTTTGCTCTCTTTAAAAAAAATTCCAGAAAACGATACAAAAAGGTCTTGAGGTCCTGTGATAACTTTATTTTTTCCC
Organism: Silurus meridionalis; assembly: GCF_014805685.1. NCBI lineage: Eukaryota > Metazoa > Chordata > Actinopteri > Siluriformes > Siluridae > Silurus > Silurus meridionalis. The sequence goes on from NC_060908.1 coordinate 4,987,326, forward strand.
TCCCCGGGACCCGAACTGTCGCCAGTTTCCCCAAAGAGTAAACCAGTCACTGTACCCAGGCACTGCACTGGTCACTTTTCATTTGGCGCACACAAAAGCTGATCCAAACCAAATCCCCGTTAACAACCCGGGCGCCGGGGCGACACGCCGTGCGGTGCTCCAAACCTGCTCATTCCGCGTCTAATTACCTGGAATACCACCTTCTTTAAAAAGAAGAAAACTGAAAAAAAGAATACAGTGGGCAATTTAATTTGCTGTGTGTGTCAAAGGTTCACCAACAGGCCGCCAAAAAGAGTTGTGAAGCCTCAGTGTGGGCAATGGATCTTATTAGGGGGGATGACCTGGGTGATGAAAAGGTTATGGGCTTTTCACTGCCTAGCTCTGAAAACCTAGATAGTTCCTAGTCGGTTTTTAATTGGATGCCCCCTGTGTGTGTGTGTGTGTGTGTGTGTGTGTGTGTGTGTGTGTGTGTGTGTGTGTGTGTGTGTGTGTGTGTGTTTGGTTGGAGAGGGGGTGTTATGTCGTAAGTTAAAAATAAGATTGGCATACCTAATTCGATTTCTTAACGAAAAGTAGTCGGATATTAATTGGTTGGTTGTCTCTGTGTGTGTGTGTGGGGGGGGTGTGTGTGTTTCCATACATAATTCGATTATTTTTTAACGAAAGTTCGTAGTCGGGTTTGTAATTGGTTTATTATATGTAACCATGTTTTTATATCTAGATGGGGATCGAACCCATACATTCTCACAAGAATCGGTTTATCTGACATTTTTTGAACTTGTAATAAATAAAGCTGGTCCTCACAAGGATCTTTCTTTTGGGGTACTGAAATTAAGGGTGTGGTCAGGTTTATATTTATATGTATAATTATTTATTTTTACATCTATAGATGTAGCATAGAAATAATTAGTTGCAATGATATGTCTTGAAAAGGACCACGAAGATGACGAGTGTGTGTGTGTGTGTGTGTGTGTGTGTGTGTGTGTGTGTGTGTGTGTGTGTGTTTGTTTGGAGTGAGTCTTGAATATTTTGGAACTTGCCAGACATCATTTTAAAACCGGATTATGATTTTTTTAATCATTTTTTTTATATTCATCAGAACATCTTTCCAAAAACAGCACTGTGTTTGGTTATTCGTTGTTACATACATTGCACTAATGTTTTCTTTTTTTGTGTATGATCAAGGAACCCTTTCGTTGTTCACAAGGACGTTCAGAGACTCGCAGCCAACACGTGTTTATTATTATTTGTTATTTGACTGTGTAGTGAATCATTGTCAGCTTGTTAATAAGATATTTCATCAGCTGTTTGGATTTCAATTTTCCCAAAATACACGTAAACAAAATTAGACTTTACGAGATGAAGAAATGTTTTTACTTATTTTTTTACATTTTAAAAACTAATAAGAAAACGTATTTTGCAAATCAGCAGACAAATTCAATAAAAACTGTATTTTACATTATTCTGGTGTTTATATTAATAGTTAACTCCTTGTTTTAAAGCTCTAAAAGTCGAACAATCCTTCTCTCTCTATCTCTCTCTCTCTCTCTCTCTCTCTCTCTCTCTCTCTCTATCTATCTATCTATCTATCTATCTGTCTTTCTCTCTCTCTCTCTCTCTCTCTCTCTCTCTCTCTCTCTCTCTCTCTCTCTCTCTCTCTCTATATATATATATATATATATATATATATATATATATATATATATATATATATATATATATATATATATATATCTCAATGGCTGCAAGAAGGAAATTATACAAAACACATGCGGGTATTTGCAGTGAATGAAAGTCTTCCTAGAACACGTCGGAATAACCCTAAAAGTTGTGTGTTACTGGGCAACTTTATAGACAACTGTAATCGATATAATAACATTAGATTTAATAACATTGTAGTGTTGATTCGGTTAAATGTCTGATGTATATCTAAGTAAGAAATGTAGTTTTTGAAGTCAGATTTCTGAAATGACCGACCTCATTTATAATGTGCGACATTGTAATGACAAAAAATGATTCTAATTTGCAGAACACCAAAATCAAACTATTTCTACTTTAAAAAATAATCTATCAAGAGGTAAGGCAATATTTATAGTGTAATAAACTGTAGCCTGGAAAGACCGCTACACAAACATTTGTACACTGTACTCACAATGTAATGACCTGTTTACAAACTTTATCACAAGACCACTTTAAGGCAAAATACATCATTTTTTAAGAAAAAATTTATAAATTTATAAGGATAAATAAAAGTTGCACATTGTTTTGAAGCAAACCACGTTAACTTGCAATAGTTTTTTGTTTGTTTGTTTGTTTGTTTGTTTGTTTGTTTGTTTATTTGTAGTATTGTATTGAAATGCATGCATTCAGGAACTAGCATAGGAATTGCCACTACTTTTCTGCTTACATGAAGACAAAAATCTTTGTGGTTCTTAGTATCTCATCTATTCATTCTCTCAATCATTCATTCATTCATTCATTCTTCAGTAACTGCTTGGAGAAATTTTAGAACATGTGTTGTCTTGCACTGGAGAGCGCAAATAAAATATGGGCTAAATGTTTTACCACATTGCTCAGAAATGGTGCCAAGAGTGTGTGAGGTTTCTGATTTTTTGTTACTCTCAAAGTTTGAAAGTAAAAAATAATGAACATTTAGATATATATCCTATTTTATACAACAGGACTAATAGTAAGAAGAATAAAAGGGGTGGAAGAATAAAATATTCTGATGAGGCAAACCAGTGTCTGTATCAGTTTTCACATTTTTTTGATTGCTTAAATGACGGCTGTGAATTGGGATAACTTAAGCGTACATCACGATCATGTGCATCCTGTCTGGCATGCCCTCTCACTTTTGTGTTGTCCCACTGCCAGGTCATATGGTCCCCAGACAAGGAAACAACAAGAGGCCTAAGATTTTCTCTTAAAATAAATGAAGGAGCACTTGGCACCATCAACAAGTTTGCAATGGAATGGGATAATGGTCTGTTTCTCGATGTCAACTGGATGCAGACAAAACTTGCATCATGATCATGAAATGGTTTCGCATTCAGTTTGATCATTCATTATTACCAACTGGGGAAAGACATGCTTTCATTGAAGCACAAAACATTGTCCAATAAACTATTGTTGTTATGGAAATGACAATTGACCATCGTCTAAAAATCTAAAATGATAAATGTCTCTTTAAACATGCCACAGAGCAATGGTCTCCTTCATGGCCTGTTTCAAGTTTCCATTTCAAAGGTGTCTGTCTCCACATAAATACCAAACCACTGTAACTCAAGATGACTCAGAAACAATTAGCACCCTCCTATTCTGCCAGGTTTTGCTGAGGTTCTCCTCAGAGTGCAAAGACTACTGCAGATTAGCAACTGTTTCAAATGTGTGCGTGATCTACAAGACATTCGCATTGTAGATATTTGAATTTTATCAAATGATATATGTTTTCTTTTATAAGCTATAGAGTTTTCTAAAATTGCTAACCCTAGTCTATTTGATGCATAAATATTTGTAGGTACTACAAACAAGTTTCAACAAGCACTGCATAGTGAGAGGAAAGCATCATGGAGAGCTCAAGAGATCAAAAAAAAAAAGGAACGTGTTGTATTTCGTCATCTGGATGGATGATCATTTGAGGGAATGAAATGTTGCGGGAATATCACATGATTTGACACAGCTTAACTGTGTGCTAAATTCCCACACTGAGATGTTAAGTTATTTTCTGATCGTCTTTCTGATTAACTAGGGTCATTTATGTGCATTCGTGGTCTTTCCCATTTTCATTTGCTCATGGATATCTCTTAGTCCACAATGAATCTCTTTGAAACGAAGTCAATGAACACATCCCCTAATTAACTAAAATAGTTTTCATCAATACTTCTAGCAAGTTATTGCAGGACCTAATGAAAGCGCTGGTGGATTTAAAGAAAAATGAAGAGCAGTTTGGAATCATTGACAGGGAAAGTTAATCATGGTGTAGCCGTAGATACCAAGGCCTCGTTGCCATGTCTCTGTTTATGTGGCCATTAATCAGAACTCAATTAATGATATACTTTGGGCAAGCTTAATGGATGGGGGTCAACCATGCACAAGGCATATGTCATTACAATGTCTCACAAACAAGAGGATGAAGTAGGTATATGTCAATTATGGGGTGTACACACAAATCAGGATGTATATGGATGACTTTACGGATATCATAATTCATAGTTTCTACCTTGTTCATGTCTTCCATGATGTTTACTCATTCATCTTAGACTAAAGTAACTTTCATGATGTTTAGGCAGGTTGCATTGTTAAAAGTGTCAATATGGCATTTAAAAGTGAAAGTGTCAATATTTATTTATTTATTTATTTATTTATTTATTTATTTATTGAGAGAGAGAGAGAGAGAGAGAGAGAGAGAGAGAGAGAGAGAGAGAAAATAGATTATTTGTTTGTAATAAAATAAAAAAAATAAAATGAATCTGACATGAATAGATAAAAAATTTGCAAAATTGATTATTCTAGGTTTTACATTTTTTTTTTGGTTTTGCATTAGTGCGTAATGATGTCATCTCACTTTGCAAAAAAAAAAAGTCTAATTTTCTTACATCACAGTAAACGAGAGAGATAGAAAGCAGTGACAAACATCATCAGTCACGCTTGGGTCACTGCGTGTATTTACCATTCTCTGAGGGCTCCTTATTTAATTAACCCTGCTGGAGTTGAAAGGGTGCCACTGTGTCAACATTGCAATTTAGAAGTAGCTCATGCTCAATTGAAATGAAGTTACAGTTTAGAAATACACACCTGGACAAAGAAAAATGGACTAAGCCCAAAAATGGCAAATAGGAAGCTTATAATAATCTTCACAAAAGATCTTTGGTCAGAAAATGAGCAAGAATTCAAATGCATGTCTGAGACCTTGAGATGGTCTTCTTGTACGCAAAGGTGTTTTAATCATAAAAATATTGTTTTTATTTTTTAAGTGTAAAATAACACAAAAATATACATACTGACTGGGTTAATTTTTTCAAAACTATTTTTTTTACGATTTGCTATTGGTCAAAGGCCTGATAACAACTCATGAATGGAACTTGGATTGATAAAGCTGTACATTTTGACAATAATGAAGGTCATTTCGAGTGCTAGAGAAGTCGTTGTGTAACTAAAATCGTGGATAAATAAATAAATAAAATGCAAGATCACGTTTTTAATGAACTGCAAAGGAATTGATGAGTAAAGGTTCGTCCTTTCTGTCCTTCCAGTATAATTTCACCTAATTTTGCAAGAAAATTTGATCGATTCTAATAAGAAATAAAAGTTTTTGAATCTAGAAGGTCATGCTCATCAGCAAAAAGTCACTAACAGATTACAACTTGTAGTAAAAAACATAAATAGTTGGTCCAGTGTCATTAGTTTTTTTTTTTTTAACTAGGAGTTGTTTACGTGCAAATGAATCATGCCATATGTGCAGAAAACCCGCTTCGGCTGCTGCTGTACAATTGGTTTTCGTGTGCGTAATTGGATATAGTCAACTGTTCATTTAGAGCGATTCTGGACGCGTTTTTACGCATTGCATTTAATCTGAAGCTGAAATAAAGCTACCAAGATGTATGACGTTTTTAGTAACACTACGTACATTTACCTTTTGTAGCTTACCTTTATTATGCAGAGTATCCCTTTGGATACAGTGGATAAAATGTACAATAAAAAAATTATTTAGTGCATATAGGCTTTAATTGGACATTAAGGATATTCAAAATGTTAAACACTAAAGTTCATAAGACCTAAGACATAAGTACATATTAGTACCTTTGGATGTCTGAGAATATATGGTATAAAAAAATAACAGAAACGAAATAATGTGTACAATTTTGTGCCAATAAAGTCGTTTTAAACATTATTATAACTGATACAAGACTCAGAACCTTATCAAAGTCTTGTGCATAATGTATATATATATAATGTATAAGACTAACACTTACACACTAACACATTTTAGACAAATAAAATGAAATATAATTATAACCACACGTGCCACAAGCATAAAATTAATATATCATTTGGTTTAAAATGCATTTTTTAATATAGGAAGGTTCCTGTTCAGGTTTGTGCAAAATGAGATTTTATTGTAATGTCCATTTGTGTGATGTAAACGAGTCTTGAAAAAAAAAATAATCTCCGTAAACATCGGTTAGTAATGCGGGGAAAATGTAATGGATTATTTTTCTGTTTTTGATTCGCTTGTTTTACAGTGTGAATGCAATGAAACCGATTTGCAGTCATGCTGCTTATGATGAAGATTTACAGATTTACAGTCCAGTGTTTGTTAGGATTTACTTCATGCAGATTAAAAGGTGCATATTTTTAATTTGTGTGTGTGTGTGTGTGTGTGTGTGTGTGTGTGTGTGTGTGTGTGTGTGTGTGTGTGTGTGTGTGTTGGGGGGGTGTAAGATGGGCTGAGCCGTGATGGCACACGCATGAGGCGGTGATTTTTTTTCTTATGGATTCGCTTTTGCTCTTCTTCGCCGCCTCGCACCGGTCGCTCGCTTTCGCGCGCGCTTTGCGTTGCCTGCCGACGTTATTCGCGCGATCGGCGAAGCGAGGTAGCGCTGTCTCGCGGCGGAAATCGAGTTTTTCCCAACACCTCTTCATAAGTCCGAAGTCTTTCCCCTCCACCCGACCTGTTACAACCACGCCTACGGAGGCACACAATTGGTCCCGAAAGCGTCAAAGAGCCAATCAACGGAGCCTGGAGTCTGGCAACGCGCGTCACATCCACACGGCTCTGGAGCTCATGGAATTCAGAAGCACTGGAAAGATCTCGGTGCTGGGAACTCGCCACCTCCGCGCGGGCCAAACGGACTTTCTCCAACGTTTGCATTTGTGTGTATGCGCGCAACGTGTGTGTGTTTTTTATTACAGTTAGTAGGGAAGTTGTGTGTGCGCGCGCGTAAAGATCCAGGCGATGTCATAAATTAATGGACTCATGGACATTCATTTGCTCCTCCAGTGCACGAGAGATCTAAACGGTATCCATCAGAATGTAGATTTTTGAACACCAGCAACCTGAACGCATATTTATTTAAAAGAAAAAAGAGTCGTTCTCTTTTGGTTTCGTATTTGTGTGTGTGTGTGTGTGTGTGTGTGTTTTGGCTTAAGCGAGCTGAACACACGCAAGAGAGCATTTGAAGATAAACTATACAGCAACGCCGGAGGAGTTAAAGGATAGCCTTCTCTTCTTCTCTTTTGCAGTCGCTTTGCTGGAATCCATCTAACCCCAGAACACTACGGTTGCTCGAACCCAGGCTGTGGATGCTTGTGTTTTATTTCCAAAACTGGATTTTTGCGGATTTCCAAAAAACTGGATAAAGATTCGGACTCCGCGGCGCGGTTAGAAAACACAAAGCAAGGCAGAACTTCTAGATCATCAGATATTGCTATATGCAATATCTGGACTTTTGGATGACCTTCCTGATGAGAGATCCAGTTATCCCAGGCTCGAGTATGGCATACCACCCGTTTTTACCTAACCGGGGTCCAGAGTTTGCCATGAGCGCCATGCTGGGCCACCAACCGCCCTTCTTCCCGGCTCTGGCACTACCACCGAACGGCTCGCTTTCGCTACCAGGAGCGCTCGGGAAGCCCATCATGGATCAGTTGATGGGCACCTCGGATTCGGGCCTGCACTTCTCCTCTCTGGGGCATCAGGCCGCCGCTGCTCATCTACGGCCTCTAAAAACACTCGAGCCGGAGGAGGAAGTTGAGGACGACCCAAAAGTTCATCTCGAAGCCAAGGAACTTTGGGAGCTCTTCCATAAATGCGGCACAGAAATGGTTATCACCAAATCAGGAAGGTAAATCAAGGCGATGTAAGAGTTTCCTGTTATCACCAGGCAAGCAGATACTCCACTGCATTGATTTATTGATTTGGGTGGCCCACTGACAGAACATCTAGCTATTAGCATATACGCGCGAGAGACACCCAGGTAAACTCATGAAGTGCTGTAGAATATACAATGGCGCCGAACCTGGTAATATAATTTTAGTGTGTTCAACACAGCCCAACCTATGCTACTTTTATAGCATCACTTTAACGTAATCATATTTTATGACTGCAGTTAATACATACTGACCTGTCATAACCTGCAACAATTTCAATGCAGTGCGCCTGATGTAAATTTACAAACTGTTTTTTTTTACATTATGAAGAAATGACTTCAGTAAATGTTTCATTTTAATTACACCCAAATTTCATTTTTTTAATGAGCCATTTAAGCCTCTTTATAAAATGTATGTTCTCTGAAATTGTTATTATTATTATCATGATCATTATCATTATTATCATTATTATCATTATTATTATTATTATTATTATTATTATTATTATTATCAATATTATTATCAATATTATTATTGCTGATTGGACAAATGGATGAAGGTTTTGCAATGAGATTTCGCCCTCACAATTTTAAAGACCCTAAGTAGTGTGTAAGCCTGCTCGTGCACCAAGGCCAAAAATAATTCAACACTAAAATGATCTGCTCATGTTTTCATACACTGACACCGGATATTCGAGTAGAGTAATCAGTCTTGAGTCGAATCGCAATCGTCCCCAAAGTCAACAGGTGATTTGAAAGATCATTCAAACATATTTATTTCCTTTCTTTTTCCCCGCAGACGAATGTTTCCTCCGTTTAAAGTAAGATGCACTGGCCTGGACAAGAAAGCCAAATATATTCTGTTGATGGATATTGTAGCGGCTGACGACTGCAGGTATAAATTTCATAACTCACGCTGGATGGTGGCCGGTAAGGCTGATCCCGAAATGCCAAAGCGGATGTATATCCACCCCGACAGCCCAGCTACTGGCGAGCAATGGATGTCCAAAGTGGTCAACTTTCACAAACTAAAACTCACCAACAATATCTCCGACAAGCATGGATTTGTAAGTGTAATTTTATATGTTATGTTTTATATTTGCCTTATTATTATTATTATTATTATTATTATTATTATTATTATTATTACTATTATTATTATTATTATTACTATTAGTATTGTTGTTTTTGTTGTTATTGTAGTTGTTGATATAATTGCTATTATTAATTTTGCTTTGTTTTTAAGTTGCGCATTGGCAACTTTTTATATTCAAGATATTTAGCTGTGTATTAATGCCTCTATTTGATTGTATAAAATTCCATTCAAAACACCAAAAAGGTCACTAGTGTTTCATAGCAACTGAAATATGTTTCATGGCGTGTAACTATAGGCCTCGGCTTGTAAGGAAATAATACAACGTGTTCTTCTGTGGCCCACGTTTGTAAGCTAGAGGCGCATTTAAAAATGTTACCAGGCCGTGTATTCATTGCAGACGATTCTGAACTCCATGCACAAATACCAACCGAGGTTTCACATCGTTCGAGCCAACGACATTCTCAAGCTGCCGTACAGCACGTTCAGGACCTACGTTTTCCCCGAGACTGATTTCATTGCTGTGACTGCGTACCAAAACGACAAGGTAGGTGAAGATTCCTAGTGCTTAGCTGAATGTTTGCATTATCCACTCATGGATAGATTTCATTCCATACAGGATCTTGTAATAACAATTTAAAAAGCACGCCCAAATGGTAAAAAAAATGTTGCTGTAATTGTGTGAAAAGTTGCAGCAATGTAGGATGTTTGGTTTATCACGAACACGTTGTCCATGCTCAGATGTTGAACCCAAAATGTTGTGGGCTGTAGACCTTCCAGGAATGTATGATTTACAGGTTATCTTAATTATATTTAATCACACGGGGTCGAGGATTTGGCAAACTACCCGGACAATGGAGTGTGTGTGCGTGTGTGCATGTGCGCTTGTGTGTATGTGCGTGTCAAAGAGAGAGGGCAGGAGAGAGTGAGCGAAGGAAAGATTATGGACGAACATATAAGTGTGTGTGTGGGTGTGTGGCGCGTGTTGGCATTAGTACACAATGTAGAGTAAAAAAAGTTATATAATGGAGCTAAATTGTGATCTTGGCGAGATTTTGCTGCTGAGTGCAAAGAAAAATGACCATGCTCATAAGTGTATGTGCACGTGTGCACACACACACATACACGTACACATTTGTATGAGTATAGGAAATCTGTTCAGACCACCTGGGTTCGATCTGAAAGTTAATAATATGAAAAAGAACACAAAACTGGATCTAGTGTTTTATATTTATGGGTATATATGTTGAGATTTTTAAAGCTATGTGAATCTAAAATATCTGTGCAATATGATGTTTTGATGTTTGCCTTTTCATTTAGATCACACAACTGAAAATCGATCACAATCCGTTTGCTAAGGGGTTTCGAGATACTGGAAATGGAAGGCGTGAAAAAAGGTGAGCAAATACACGATTTCAAGTGGAAAATATAACAATACATGACATTCAAGAAATCGAAAGGTGATTGTGAGTGATTATTTGTGTTACAATAATATCGGGCTGCATCACGTTGCTGTTTGTGCTACAGGAAGCAGTTGGCCTTACAGTCCTTAAGATCTTACGAGGAACCTCAGAAAAAAGAGAACGTCACCTCTGACGATTCATCCGGAGAACAGAATTCGTTCAAATGTTTCCGACAGAGTTCATCTCCCGCCGTGGCGACTGTGGGACGGCAGAGCTTAAAAGGTAAAGCCCCCCAATAAACTTTCTTCTTTTTTTTTTGTTGCACTGAGCTGATTTTGTGTTTATGTGTGTGTGTGTGTGTGTGTGTGTGTGTGTGTGTGTATGTGTGTGTGTGTGTGTGTGTGTGTGTGTGTGTGTGTGTGTGTGTGTGTGTGTGTGTGTGTGTTCTTTTACTGTTGTGTTTTGTAACAACAAAATGAATATTAAATTAATGGGCTTGCGTTTTATATAGATTTTTTTTATATAGTAATGAGTTATTGAAGATAAAAATTATTATTATTATTATTATTAAATAAATAAATGTGTTTTGTAGATTGTGTATATATTGTTATTATTATTATCATCATTATTATTATTATTAGTAGTAGTAGTATTACATAAATAAAAATAATAAATAAATAAGTAAATAAATGTGTATATTAGATTGTGTGTATATTATTATTGTTAGTAGTAGTAGTAGTAGTAATAGTAGTATTCAATAAATAAATAAATAAATAAGTGTATAGTAGATTGTGTATATTATTAAAATTATTATTAGGATAATTATTAATATTATTTTACATGTTCTGGAAGATTATTTTTAAATGGTAGTTACATATGATTTCATTTGATTACTGAAATATTATTTAAGGGTGTGTCACTGTTCCATACTTGTCAATGCCACTGTAATAAGCAGACAGAAATTCGACTTCTCGCTATTCACCTGACGTTATAACTATCGTCCCAGATTTCTGCGACAGCGACGAAGACAGTGACGAGGACGAGAGAGACGCAAACCCCAAGGAAGGACCAGACTCCAGCAAAATCTCCACCACCACTGAAGACGCAAAGGAGCGCGATGGTGCTTTAAACAAACCCACAAACTCGTTTGGAGAGGGCGACTCCAGGGTGCGCGAGAGCAGGACTGAGAAAAGCCGGGCCGATTCGCGACACAGCCCGGTGACGCTCATTTCCAGCACCACGCGCTCGGGGGAAGAGCTCAAAAGTCCTGCTGGGGATCAGCCCAAATCGGACGAATGTCGTTCGGTAAGCAAGGAGAGTTACACGACACCACTGACTGTTCAGACAGACGCCGGTGCGCATCTGAACCAGAGCCACATGCACAGTTTCGGATTTCCACCCGGTTTGGCGGGGCAGCAGTTTTTTAATCACCTGGGAAGCGCCCATCCTTTTCTCTTGCATCCCAGTCAGTTTAATATGGGAGGTGCGTTTTCCAATATGGCCGCCGGGATGGGTCCATTATTAGCAGCCGTGTCCTCAGGAGGAGTGACCAGCATGGACGCGGCCAGCATGGCGTCACCGTCGCAAAGTCTGACTGGTGCGCCAGGAGTGCCTTTTCATCTGCAGCAACACGTCCTGGCATCTCAGGTAAATAGTCCTTTATAACTCCTCTTTTCAAATTCTCTTTTTTTTATCTCACTCCTTTGTGCATGTAGTGTTTCTACACAGACAGCAAGACTGTGTGATTTCTATCGTTAACTTTGATAGCTAAAGGTGTGGCGCTACTTGTTGAACAGTGTTTTCCACCAAGATCATAAATCAGAAGGAAATGCGCACCACACTATAGACTATAAAAACTACTAATCAGACTTTTGGATCAATTTCATTCGGTTATTTATGACTGGTTTCGTTTTCTTTATTTAAAAAAAGTGCTTTGTCGGGACATATATTTTTAGACCCAAGTGAATTCTTATGTACTAGGAAATGTTGTGTTGTGAAAAAACAACAACAACATTAACACCAATAATAATTTGTATATCATTTTCAAAGTGGATTTGAACACATGGGTTTATTATCATTAATGCAAACTTTATTGTTGTAAATAAATTGGAGCATTTTATTGCAAAATTAAAAAAATATATTAATTGCTGTTAACTTAAATCAGTGTAATATTAGGTGCTGCTTTGTGGCAAAAATCGGAGTTTTCTTGATTGTTGTTCTTTCTTTCTTTTATTCATTATGCAGGGATTGGCGATGTCACCCTTTGGAGGCCTCTTCCCATATCCTTATACGTACATGGCAGCAGCAGCTGCTGCTTCTTCTGCAGCCACCTCCTCGGTCCACCGCCACCCGTTCCTTAACGCCGTGAGACCGCGTCTCCGGTACAGCCCTTACTCCTTACCGAGTGTCCCGGACAGCACTTTGCTCACAACCGCCATTCCTCCCCTCGACCTGAAGGGGGACGTCATGGCTTCCAGTCCCGTTTCTGCAACTTTGGATTCCACTTCAGAGGTGACCAGTCGTTCCTCGACCATCTCATCCGGCTCAGTGTCTCTTTCACCAAAAACGGGCTCTGAAAAAGATTCAAACAGCGATTTGCAGAGCATCCAGCGCCTTGTGAGCGGACTCGAGTCAAAGCAGGACAGACCACGAAGTGTCTCTCCTTAATCATTATAATGGTGATTATTATTATTAATAATAGGACATGATTTGCATTGGGAATCATTAAGGACATTGATGATACGGATCATGTACGACGACGCCCTTCTAGCGAAAGCAGGTTTACATAGGCTGTGGACCTATAAATTAAAAAAAAGATATATGTTCGGTTTAAAAATGCACTTTGGTAAAACACAAAATAAGAAAAAAAATGTTTATGTTCACGTCTTGTAAATTAAAACAATCTCTCTTTTTTTTCTCCTGATGTTTGAAATTACCGTAGAAGTATTGAAAAACGAATTATGGACTAGGGAATTTGTCACAGGTCGAAAAAAGCTGCTGTCCTCTCTACGTTTTTATGTCAAATCTCTGGGGAGGGGGTGTCAGTCAAGTAATTTTAATATGCACTCTTAATAGAAATTTAAGTTTATTGGATATCTGTTTATCTAATAATAAAAAGGACTGCTATGTTTTTTTTTTTATTAGTTATTATATAGTCTATTGTTTGAAGCCTGTCGTTACTGCCAGATGGAAGCAGGCGTTCTGCATGTTGCGTTTTGTTTTGATTTTATTACCAAATACACACACACACACACACACACAAACACACACAAAACTACATCCAGCGTGAAAAATGACAAAGCAGTGCGTGCAATATTACTTACAACTTCAACTGTAAACAAAAGTTCGGACCTTGCAATCACTCCAACTCAACAAGCCACGTGTATAGAAACACATGGAACACACCCTACATGAATAAAACGATCTGATATTGTATTATAGGCTTCACACCGCGGTACACAAAAAAACAATCCAGCGTTGATATGAAATGGGGGAACTGGAGCAGTTTACCGACGGATGCGGTTCTAATGACTATAATGTAAATAGTGACATATACTGTAGCTACAAAGTATTTATGTAATTATTTCATATGAATATTGCGTGTAAATATGACGGAGTTGGTTTGTTCCTAGGGGATCTGTTATTAATTTATTGTTGATATAGTGTGTTAAAAAAATCGTTTGTGAGGTATTCTCATTGCTTATGACATTCACATTGACGTCCCTCTGACTGTAGATTGTTAATGAGCCCCGGAAAAAATATGTGCCATTGTTCCATACTGTTCTCTCTGTGTTCAAGTGTTTCTGTTCAAACGCATTAAAGGCGACAACGCATTGCGCCAGTGTCTTTATACTGCTGATACATTTCATTCTTTCTTTTTTTTTTGCCCCTATAACACTCAAAACACAAACAAAACTCAGAAAAAGCTTCCATGTCCAAAATTACGTTTTGTCCCAATAATCGCAAAGAAAGATTTTCGGGGTGTATATTTGTTATTTTCCCCATCAATTAATTTTTAAAAGTTTATATTAGCAGTGTTCTGAAAGTGTCAATAAAAAATCTAAAATATATAAATTAGTTTCAAGACAGCCTGAAAGAAGATTTTTTTATTATTATTATTATTAGCCCGCTTTTTTAAATGCAAAAGAAATATAAAGTTTAGTGAAGCACAAGAGATTAAAATAAATCTATTTACATTATAAAATGCAAATATATATATATATATATATATATATATATATATATATATATATATATATATATATATATATATAACAATACATACATAAATAAATATCTTGCATTATAATAAAAATCTAATGTTTTATACATGAAGCCCCCCTTTCTCACAAAAATAAAGGCAACAAAGTAACAAGCTGGACATTGTCTCTGGTTTGGGATCATCAAGAGTACTAGAAGTAGGTATGTGTCATTTACCTCGGAAGGTGTATGTGGTCTAAAAGTTACTTATATAGAAGATACATTTTTGAGAGTGTATTACAATGATTTTTGTGCTGGATCATTAAAATGGTGGCGCCCCAAAATATGCTTCTTATTAGACAAATCTTGTAAGATGGAAGTTCTACTGGAGATACTTCTCATGAGATCTCTCAGAAAATCAAGTGGTAAAAGTGAAAGCATCAGCACGGCTCGACCTGTACGGAATTCCTTTCTTTGACAGTAAGCCGCATGGAGCCACTGAGCTTTATGAGGGCCACCGTGGCACCAACAAACCTCACTGTTTATTTCTAACCTGGAAGAATGTAAAATAACGTGTTTGCCCACTCGGCTTGCGCCCCGGAGTCACAGGTTTATCAAAGCACCTATCTTTATTTGTATATAGTATGGTTAATAAGTAACGTCGGTGGCGCTGGAAAATAGAGGTAAACACGAGGGAACTATCTCAATTGCTCTTTCTATTGCTCACCTGGCGCCTTCGGTATCTTAACCGATTTTATTACTCGACAGGCGACAGTGCGTCTGCCGGATAACGTTGGAAAGGATGTTTTCCTGCTGATCTCAGCTGCTTTTATCGCCACCCAGTGGTTACAGGGCAAAGTACACGCAAAAGAGTTAAACGATTAATCTGAATGGCCTGATATAGAATTTTTAAGAATATTTGTTAACAAATAAGAGCATTTGACGCTATATACAATATGTTTGGATTATTAATCCACCTCATCCTCTTAGGACATTTACATCTTCTTGGCTTTGATCAGACTCTTTCCCTATTGTACACGTTTCAGTGGGTTTTTTAGATTGAAGTTCTATTTTATTCTTGAAAATGAATGAAGTTTGTCAGGGTTCAGTAGAAAGGTCATTTCAACAAATTTTATTTTACATTGGTTCTTCTTGAACATAAATTGAAAATCCACCGAAACATGAAAGGTAAATTATCACTTTACTGGTCCTGTGGAATATGCAATATCAGGACCTTAAAATAAAATCAAAGTCATTAAGGGCAAGATTATCCGATTTGTAAATGTAATAGTGTTAGATTGTTCATATCCCCACCCAACATTTATAACGTCCAATTATTTTATGAGACTGTTAACTACCTTAAGTCATTGGTTATATGCTTTCCAACTGGTGCTGGGGTCAAAGATTCTTTGTACGTGAAATCGATTGGAAATAGCTCGTCAAAGAGGATCATTTTCAAACCAAGATGTTCACCTTTAAACTGATTTGTAAACGTCACAGCGTCATTACAAGATTATTTGGTGAAAACAGGGTTAATGTGTGGCACTGACGTATTAAATTAATTTACAAAGCAATTCAACATTAATTCAACAACGATGTGTTTGCATGGTGTAAATTAACATATTGAAACACATTAAATAAAATGAGATGTTAATGCGATTGGCATTCGTGTGGAGTTTACATTATGTTCTGAGTTTGATATTAAATAACCTTAGGCAATATTAGACTAGTCTGGAATACAGTCATAGGACAGAGTCAAGTGACGGCGAGTGTTTACACTTTTATGTAAAGATTCGCGTTTGCAAACGAGGTACAGTTTTTATTTGGTTTTGGCGCCATCTAGTGCTTCATTGCGAAATTGTTCATCTTTATTTTTGTCTCTGTTTCCATAACCCCGATGTAAAAAAATATATATAATAATACCTATGCATATTTTATATATTTAATGTAATAATCTTATTTTGATTTATTTTTTGTTTTTCTCTGACTGTGGAAGGACTATACACAGCTTTATCTGGAAACGTCTAGCAAATGTTTAATTACAAATAGTTGATCTTAAGATGGAGAAAGCCTCAGTACCACCCTTCCCTCCAGCAAAACTACCAACGCCCCAACAGGAAGCCTATTTGATCATCACTGGCACCATTATGAGTTCACACAACAGTGTTTCTTGCAAAAAAATTTCACACATTTTAATTGTTTTATTGATTATGTTTTATGCTGCACACTGCAATACCTTTGTGCATTAGTATAATTATGCATGCAAGCATGAATCCACAGTGTAGAGTGGTCTCCCTACATATATATGTCCAACAAAGACATATGTTATTTTAAATGGCTAATTCATATCAGACCACACATGTTAATGCATCCTTGGCCAAGAAAAATCTAATCACATTCAGAATGAGAACGCCCAATGTTCAAAACATTGTTTAAGGAAGTAGTATATACAAGGCCAAAAAACATACAACAGTCTGAATGAATCATACTTCTTAAAATTCGATATTTCTCACACCTGGTCCAAAGTATTATTTACTTTATAAAAGTTTGCTTCTAGTCTGGACCAGTATCACCAGTTTCCCCTTGAAAAGAATAAAAATATATTAAAATAAGAAAATATATTGAGTAAGTAAATCAGACTTCTGTTAAATTGGATTAACACTCACTATGACTTCTTGAAATGGTCTTACCTAGTTTCCAGACAGAGACCACTTATCTTACACTTGACCCATTAAAATCCCATGTTCCTGTTCACATTCCTTGCTCTCATAATGAAATCATTATACTATTAGTTTAACTACAGTTCCTATATAATGTAAGAAATGTTACCTGGACCTGGACTGAATCATAAAGAGCCATTAGTAAAATGGCACTGAATAATGGGATGATGATAATCAAAACAAGAGATTAAAACATTTGAGGTAAGTATATATATATATATATATATATATATATATATATATATATATATATATATATATATATATATATATATGTGTGTGTGTGTGTGTGTGTGTGTGTGTGACTTATTTAAAGGAATAACTGTCTTCTGTCTTTTTTGACGAAATGTAATTTATTGTTAATCGTTCCTATGATTAATGTCTGTGAAATTTTTGTGGCATATAAAATGGGTTCAACATTTGTTTAAACAAGGAGAAAGCTATTTTATACAGTATGATCCTGTTTTCCCGGTTTGTACAAACAACAAACAAGAGAACATCATTGTGCATGTGGTAAATCTGCTTTGTTTAATGTCATTTTCCAATAATCAACGGGAGTTTAAAGAAAATATATATTTAAAAAAAGATTATTAGTGGTCTTTATAAGTGGAATATCACAGCTGCAATTATTTAAGGTGTAACAGTGTATAACAAATAACAAATAAAGTCTAGTTTGTTGGTTGGACCAAAGCTGGTTAGTCTCTGTTTTTAGTCTCCTTCTCTAACCAGGATCAATTGGGCTGTTAAAAACCTGACCTGCAGGAATAAACCTGACAAGATAAAACCCACCTTTAATTGCTTTAAACCCTCTAAAAATATTAATCCTGACCATCTAGAACTAACTTTAAACAGTTAAAATCAGCTTGACCAACTTTGCTGGTTAACCTGACCAGTTGGATCCATCTTAGGACAAGGTAGAACCATGAAAGGGTCCAAAATCACTCGAAATTGTCCTTTTAAAAACCAGATCAGCTTGTGGCTGGGTTACAATTTAAAACCAGTTTACTGCCCCAGGCTGTTGTTTTTTGCCATTACTGAAATTACACCCATACACCCATAACATAGTATTAAATAACACAGCAAAATTATTTAACCCATTTGACCCAGTGAGTGGTTTATGTAAATACCCCAACAGTTTAAGAGTAAGGTAGAACTGATACTGTCAGCTATCATTTCCTTATATATATATATATATATATATATATATATATATATATATATATATATATATATATATATATATATACATACATTTGACCTCTACACCATGTTAACTATATTCCCAGATTAATCTTGATTCAATTTCTATAGTACTTTCAGTCACATTGTCACAAGCAGCTATACTGAAATCCAGATGTAGATTCAGATCCCAAATGAACTAGCCAGAGGCAACAGAATATAAAGACAAATCTCCCTTAGATGACAAACAAACCCTGAAAGGAACCCTTGAAAGGACTCAAAAGGGAACCCACTCTTTCCTGGCTCACACCGGATAGTGGGATTATGTTCATTATATTATACAGTCATATAAAGAAAAGACAACCTAATAGAAGTAACAAAAGCATGGTCTGTCTTTCTGCATTCTACATTATGTCAACTTAGGAATATACATATTATGAGGAAAGGAGTCATCACTGTAATTAACTTCCTGTTTGTAACATGTTTAAATTTGCTAATAAATATAGGTTGGAAAACTGAAACCATAAATGATCAACTATAGAGGTGGTGAAATTTCTTTCCCATTAATGTGAAATCTTTGTGGTTGAATTTTGATTCACAAAGAACATAGGACAAGAACTACAACTTTAAACTTGCCCAATAGCTAGGTCTTTACAACCATAGTTAATACCCACACATATTCATGAAGCATAGCCAGTCGGTCCATAATTGATTTTGTTATTGTGGTAAAAATTATAGCTCACCATTATAATAGTTGAAGCTAGATGGCTATTTGTGTGGTCACCTGAATTGAATGAGAGGAAGTCAAATCTCAAAAACCAGGAACATGTAGACCTATAAATAATGCTAAATCGAATCTAATTACTTTTTATATGTAACAAGGAATGAAAGACTTTATGACTGTAATAAAAAACTGTAATAAAAATAAATTCTGAACACTTACAGATTTATTTGTTTTTTATTTGGTCTCTTGCTGCAAACTATTTGAGAAAGTTGTTATCATTTAAAATAGGAATACTTGTATTTAAATTGTTTTATTGAATGTATTATGCATGTTTTGTATTTGGGTAGTCTGGTCCCAGGAAATCCAATCCATGTAGATTTCTGTCCAATGTAATCCAGTCCATATTTTTTGTGTTCCTCTGGACTCCATTCAGGTGTGCTACATCATCTTGTAAAACATATTTAAGAGTCTGCCAGACTTGGTAGAGCAGTTTCTTAATCTTACTTCTGTTTTTCCGCTGCTTTGTTAATGAGCTGTTGGCTTTAGATGCTGTGTAGAGTTATTTTGTGTGTTATACTGGTTATTTGGTGTTTGAGCTTCTTTTTTGTGTGATGATTCATCCCCTGTTTAGCACACATTTATTTTGTGTTGTCTGTCTATATGTGTTGTGGCCTTACCAAAGAGCAGGTCAAAATATGTACTATATCATCTGAAAAATGTTAAGTGTGATCGGAAAGTCAAGACCATCACTGTAAAGACCCAGGAACAGAACAAGCCATGACATGATTTAAGACTGAGGTTTAAAACGATCTAAGACATGTTAAGATCAAATTCAAATAAAGGCAATATTTTGATCTTGGCCATTACTTCAATTAGCTGCCTTTATTTATAAACTAAGTAAGCTGTGCTTTTTAAAAAAACAGCATTACTTGTCATGTGCATGTGAAATAAAAAGCCAACATGAAAAATTTCCAAACTCTTATTCAAGACCACTAAAATTGGTGAGACCAATGCTAACACTCTATAACAAAAGAAGTCCAAGTAAAAAATGTCAAGAAATCAGAGACCAAGTCCGAACCATTATTGAAAACATCATGAGACTGGGACTACATATGTTGGTGTTTCCTATGTTCCGTTTGAATATACTATAGGTTATGCTGTGTTTGGTGTTTTTATCCTTTAGAGGCTTAAGCCATGCCCTGTTTGTATCTTTGGCATTAAACAGTAGAATGGCTGTACCCTTCTTTAATGTGCAGTGCCTTTCGTTATAACCAGTGGTGGGCCATGCGCTTGGTACCTGGGCCTTCAGTGGGGACTTAATCCCTACTTAATCCACATTTTCATACCACCACTATCACGTCGCAATTATAGAAACCATCAATACTATACAAAAACGCAATATAACCACGCCAGTGGCCAGTGGTACCGCTCGTATTCACTGGTCTGGAAGGGGCAAACAAACTTTTCCCGAGCTGAGACAAGCTAGCTAGCTTCGGGGTTGGCCTACCTCTTCTCACGATGTCTGGTTTTTCCTGAAAACAGATTTTTAATTATGTCCAAGACCAAATAAATTTCTCTTCCTCCGTAGGCATAAAAAGTCTAAATCAGATGTATTAATGTGTGCAGAGCGTTTCCCTCTGACCAACCATTCAGAGGACAAAAAAATGCTGACACTATTCTGAGCCAGCTAGCTGGCCCTGTGAGGCGAGTTTGAAATCTGATTGGTTGAAGAAACATAGTTGTTTCTTATTGAGACTAGGTAAAGAGGCCAGCAGTACTGACTTTGAAAGCCCTGGGCAGCACATAGAGGCTGAAATCTGATTGGGCAAAAATCTAACATCCACATACACGTACTGGAAGCAGTGCAGCCAAGAGAAACGCTATGAAATAAAAAAAATAATCTGTTGGGAATATATTAATACAATTTCATGGAACAAATATTCGAATTTAGGTTGTAAATGTAGGTCAGTGCATCGGATAGTGTTTAGGCCAGCAGAGAAGGCTTTGCTGTCCCTGACGGCCCACCACTGGTTTAAACAATATAGATTTTCAGTATGTGTAATAAAATGACTGCATATAATGATAAAAATGCTAGTTAACCAAAATGTTAACCAAAGATTACAAACATCATGTAGATTTGTGAACTTGTGGCACTGAAATACTGCACAACGCAAAAGTGGACCGGGATTCAAGCAAACTGAATGTTGTAATACTCTTCAATACCACCTGATGGAGACATATAGCTTTTAAAAATATGCCTTGGTTCTCATTCATGTTTACATCGCTGACTCCCTCTGTTTTATACAAGTTAACCTCGTACTTCTTGTTGCCTTCTGTCTAGCTTGTTGTCAGCTTCGTAAACTAGTCTTCATCTGTGGTGTTTGATAGACAGGAAATGTTACACCAGTGGTGGGTTGAAAAAGCCACACAATGACAAGAAATATGTTGATGGGCAAAGAGAAGATATAAAATATTGAAAATGTCACTGTATAAGACTGTAGAAAGGACATCACTCACAATCTTACATTCCGGTGCTCATGTCAGTTCCGGTGTTCCGGTGTTCTGTATTGTTTTTAAGATGTATAATCATACTCTTGATATTACCCAAATGAGGATGGGTTCCCCTTTTGAGTCTGGTTCCTCTCAAGGTTTCTTCCTCATAACTTCCTCAACACTAACTGAATTGTTACTTTCCACAGTTGCCCCAGGCTCCATCAGGGATAAATACATATCATTCACTTTAATTCTTAAATTTTATAAAGCTGCTTTTGGACAATGTCCATTGTGAAAAGCACTATAGAAATAAACTTGACTTGACCAAATAGATAAAAACTAAAGAAACAAGCCTTGTTTGAACATGTAAGAGGTAGAAAGTACAGATATTTGGGTAAAAAAGAAATGTAATAAAGAAAAATAAATATTGAAGTAAATAATTGATGACAGAAAAATCTACTTAAGTACAGTAACAGAGTATTTGTACTTTGTTACTTCCCATCTCTGTTCATAAGAGGCAAATTACAATGTAGGTAGTAATTATGTTACTAATTACACATTTCTGGGAACATCACTACAATATTATTTTATACTAGCACAAAGTTTTTGTACCTACATATTACAAAACCAACAACAGCTTCAGTCTACTTTGCCTCTTTTCTCAGTGAATACATGAAAATGTCTGTACTTAAGCAGTACTTTACCAATACAGTAAAAACAATACAATATCAACAATGGATATTGGCATAATTGTAAAGGGGATATTGCTTTTATAAACCAGTTTTGAATAGGATATTTATTAGCGATTTACATTTCAGCCACAATGTGGCCAAATATACTTTTAGATTAGTTCTACACAAATAGATGTACATCTCAAAGAACCCTCATTCACTGAAGACCTATTGTACAGCTGGCCAGCTAGTTTAGTATGATTTCCATTAAAAGTACTTCCTGTGAAAAATGTATCATTTGCTATTTTCATTGTTGTCACTTGCTCTTCTATAGTGTCCGTTTGGAAGCTGAATAATGAATCACAATTAAATGTTGCAATAAATTAGACTGCAACCTACAAGAGCATTCTGCTTTAATTAGCAGTCTATTGTATTAACATCATTACACCTGTAGATGGCACAAGAGAGTCACTCACTTGCTTATTGTTTTGTTTGTCCAAAAAAAAAAAAAAAAAGTCACCACCTGAATGTAATTAAGCAAATAAGTAAGAGAATCCCATTGAATAAAAACTGCATGGATGATTATATTTCAGCTGGCAACAAGTTTTTTAACCCTAACTGATGCAGTGAGTAGCTTCTCATTTCTTAAACAACCATGTCAGCAGACACATTCTGTGATCGTGTAAAAGATGTTAATCTGTTTAAGAAGGGTCAAATTATTGGCATGGACAACTGGAAGGACAGTGGGGAACCATCATTTTCAAGGAAGAAATGTGGTCGGAAGAAAATCTTTAACTATCGTGATTGGTGATCATTTAATCGTTTGGTAAAATCAAATTGTACAAAAACAACAGTAGAACTCACAACTATGTTTACTATTAAAAGTAAGAGCATTTCCAATCGCACAGTGTGACAGGAACTCAAAGGATTGGCTGTGTAGTCGTTAGAAAGTGAGTCTAATTTAGAAAAAAAAAGCTTCAGTTTGCTGTGGAGCATAAAGTATGGACTGATGAGTCCAGATATACCATGTTCCAGAGTAATTGGCGCATCAGGGTAAGAAGAGAAGAGGATGAACTGACCATAACTACCATACAAGCCTGTGGTGGCAGTGCTATGATCTGGGGTTGGTCAGGTCTGGGTTAAGCAACTTTATGTGCCCAAAGAATAAAGTCAGCTAACTACCTGAATATACTGATTGACCAGGTTATTCCATCAATGGATCTTTTCTTCCTTGATGGCAGGGGCATATTCCAAGATGACAATGCCGGGATTCATCAGGCACAAATTGTGAAAGAGTAAATCATGGAGCATGAGACATCATGGATTGGCCATGGCAGAGTCCAAACTTTAACCCCATTGAGAGTCTTTATTACTGTGAACAAAACTTTAAACACAACACTTTTGTTTTTGCCCCCATTTTTCATGAGCTGAACTCAAAGATCTAAGACTTCTTCTATGTACACAAAAGGCCAAAAATCCAAATACTGTTCACAAATCTGTTTAAATCTGTGTTAGTGAGCTCTTCTCCTTTGCTTAGATCATCCATCCACCTCACAGGTGTGGCAGATCAAGATGCTGATTAGACAGCATGATTATTGCACAGGTGTGCCTTAGGCTGGCCACAATAAAAGGGCACTCTAAAATGTGCAGTTTTACTATATTGGGGGTCCGGGGGGTCAGTATCTGATGTGACCACCATTTGCCTCACGCAGTGCAACACATCTCCTTCACATAGAGTGTAAGGTCAGTTGGATGTACTGCAAATTTTTATTCCAAACGCCTTTGGAGACGGCTTATGGTAGAGAAATAAACATTAAATTCACAAGGCACAGCTCTGGTGTAAATTCCTGCAGCCAGCATGCTCATTGCACGCTCCCTCCAAACTTGCGACATCTGTGGCATTGTGCTGTATAATAAAACTGGCCTTTTATTGTGGCCAGCCTGAGGCACACCTGTGCAATAATCATGCTGTCTAATCAGCATCTTGATCTGCCACAGCTGTGAGGTGGATAGATGATCTCGACAAAGGAGAAGTGCTCACTAACACAGATTTACACAGATTTGTGAACAATATTTGAGAGAAATAGACCTTTTGTGTACATAGAAAAGGTTTTAGATCTTTAAGTTCAGCTCATGAAAAATGGGGGCAAAAACAAAAGTGTTGCGTTTATAAATTTGTTCAGTGTATAGAACAGGGGTCACCAACAAGGACCACATGAGTTGCCCGCGGGCCTTTTCTAAAAAAAGCTCATCATAGCGCCACTTACCAGTGAGCTGCATCAAATTATTTTTGTTGCTATTCTTTTTTAAATCACAAAAATTTGAATGATTTGTGTGAATTTGAAAATGACAATATTAAAATATAGATGACTAGATATGGATGTATATCATTAAATATTAATAATAACATATAATTAAAGGTAAATTAAACAAATTTGTTATTTCAGAAGTGTGTATTAAACTGGTAGCCCTTCACATTAATCGGTACCCAAGAAATAGCTCTCAGTTTCAAAAAGGTTGGTGACCCCTGGTATAGAAGATATTATACAAATGTAATATAAATCCAAATATAATAAACAGATTGGGTGGACAGATTTTGCAAGCAACAGGTATAATTCATGTACAACAATAGTACCCAATAATATAGAATACAGTATAGGACAGGATGTTAACAGAACACAGGACATGAGCAAGGACACAATCTTGCCAGCTGGAACAGCATCCACTGTTGTTTTTTTAACCACACGGGACTAGTTGGAGATGGAGCTTGATTTATCCAGGCTTGGACTAGGAATACACAATGGGAAAGAATCAGAGTAGAAAGTGGAAAGAACAGAGAAGACAGAAACAGTGGACTACAGAGAGTGCATAGTCTAAGACAGACAAAGGAGTTAAATATGTGCTATGACTTTGAACAGACACA
Organism: Silurus meridionalis; assembly: GCF_014805685.1. Lineage (NCBI taxonomy): Eukaryota > Metazoa > Chordata > Actinopteri > Siluriformes > Siluridae > Silurus > Silurus meridionalis. Next base: position 5,012,600 of record NC_060908.1, read on the forward strand.
GAGATTAACATGGGAATAAAGGTCAGATCTGCAGATCCATCAACAACAATAAGACAGGAATGCACAGAAAGGCTGAGAGTCATGGATATGACTGACCCTGTTATGATAGTCTGGAAGAATCATCAGGGCCACCCGGAGATGTGATGCCTTCCTGAAGGCACAGAGATGACAGAAGGCAGTGAATTTAGGCCAACAATTGTCACAGCAATCCTCTTTAGGGCATATAGTTAGAGAAACATTTCATAGAAAGTGCAGAGCTTATTAATAAGCGCTTAAAATCCTTTATGGGTGAGTCAGGATCTGGCAGGTTAGGGAATTGAGTGTCAAGAGATCTGGCCTGTGGCTCATAGAACGAATACACTGGCAATGTAGAATTTTGGCCAGTTGGTTTTGGATATAATTTACAGTAGCTATTAATTATTTTAGTATTTAATTATTCTATCGATTAGTGCATCGATCAATCAAGTTATCAGATAGGAAGTATTTTTTCTTCATTACAAAGCTATATATATATATATATATATATATATATATATATATATATATATATATATATATATACATATAAATCTATTTCAAATTACTTTGATGTATGGTGTTTTCTTTATGTTTTAGTTTGAAATGATCACAAACATTGGAAACTTTCTGTTGTGTGCTTTGTTCTGACTCTTCTTCTCGCCCCTCCCTGTTTTCATTCTGCAGGGTCTTCTGTGTTTCCCTGTCTAGGAGTCTCATTTAGAAACGTGCCGTACGCACAAAACGAGGCTAAAAATGTGCGTTCGCCACTTTACATTCATAGGTTGTGATTTATAAAAAATAAAAAACTTAACTGGAGAAACTGTACTGTAACTGTGAGTAAACTCTGAGCCATGCATGCGCACAACGTGGAAACACCGAATGCGAGAAGGGGATTTGGCGACACAGAGAGCGCACAACCTTTGCGTGGAAAGTGCCATACACACGTTTCCAGCCCCGTTTTGTGCGTACTGCATGTTTATAAATAAGACCCCAGAGTGGTTCACAGTTTAGCGGGTGGTACAGCGGTAATAATGGTCCGTGGGGAAACAAAGTGCTACGTGTGTAGTTAAATGGATTAATTGAAGCATCTTTTTTTGTATTCGAATTACAAGGGTTGCTCAAGACCTTGAAAATTCCACTTTGATTAACATCCATTGCGTCACTATATTTGAAAAATGGGTGATTTAACACACTACTAGTGTAGTTGATTTGCTCTGCTTTGTGTGCATTGATAATAAAAGAGACCTCACACGATGATGAGTTGTCATGTGATTTATTTTCGGTTATTGAAACAACAGACACTATCAGACAGTGAAAGGGAGAATCTCTTGTCTAGCCGTGCCTCTCATCGCCATCACATTTCGCAAAAGAGAGAGGGCCCCGGAAACTACATCAGCTCCACCCTCACGCTTACACACGGCATAACTTGCATGACAGCACTTCATATTATGCTTGTAACCACAGGGCCGTGCATCACTCATGCAATCTCTCCTTATACACATTTCAAAAATAAAAAAAAACATTAGTACCATTAGATAATCGTAATTTCATTAATCTAGTGTCACAACATTACACTAGCCACAGTAGTTTGTTCACATTTTGGGAAGAGTTACATCCCATGCACAATTACAAACAAGACAAAAAACACTACCACACATATCAAAACCTGCAATCCCAAATCCGAGAGTAAAAAAAACCCAGCAACAATTTATGAGGTCATTTTTTTATGATCATAATTTTCATGATGTAAAAGAAAAAAAGGCAAGAGCATAAAAAAATCAAAAACATATGTAATATGTAATCATTTTCTTACACTGACTTAGTCTTGTAGGCTCCCACCAGACATTCAAAGATGGTATTGGACAGAAGGGATGCCATAAATATTGAGTAAAGCAGAGTGAGGTGATACAGTTCAGAGCAGGCTAAACCTACAGAGGTGACACAGACAGCACACAGATCCTCAATGGTTTAATGGACCACCCCTGACCAAAACCTCCAGCTCATAGTTGATTACTATGGATCTCTTTAAATATGCATTACACACAAACTCTCATATTCTTCTTTTATTTCATCTTCATTTTCTTTAATATTTTGAGTCATGCCATGTTCAACATATACCATGTGAACAGTGGATATTCCATTTTTTTTTTTTTGTTCTTTAAATACAGATATATACAAAACTATGAATCTACAAATGTCTGATCACCACCAATACCCACAAGTGCCAGAACATAATAGACTTCAAGATTTAAATTCCCACCTAGGGGTATAATAATACACAAACTAGTACAATTGCTTAATAGTTTTACAAGCACACATGAACAAATCATGATTCTTTTTTTGAATGATTCCATGGAAGGCTCAGAGTGCTATTAATGTTACAAATCCTCTTATTTTCTTTAGAGAAAATCATGATTTTGTCAATCCACCATAAAAATTGGAATATCACCCTGAAACTAACCCAAATAATGCTTTGGTTTTTTTTGGTTGAAAACAGGGCATGATCCAATATCTCACCAAATGTAATGTATTTCTATAAGAATAAGCACTGCATGGGCCTATGGTTCCACTGGATTTTGGTCTTTCTTTCTTTGCTGCTAACTTTACACCTTTATCACTGCTTTATTTTATATTCATGATCATAATTTGCTTATCTCTGAGCTGCTGTTTACATTTTGGCCAATTTGATAAACCTATTACAACGTATGTCCAGCGGAGGGCACTGCAACACAACTGTGGACTGACTCAATTACATTTCATATCAACACAATTTAATTACCCCGCTGAATTATTGTTCACATCAGAATTATTGTAAAAAATATACCCTTGTTGCAAAGATAGTAACTATCATTTCTAAATTGTAACATGTGTAAACATGTGTTGGCTCTATTATTGGTTTCTATTTTTGAGCAATCACTGCATGACCCATGGTCTTGTACATGTATATGTACATGCCTGCATGGCATAAATGTGTGAGGGTGTTGAAGAGGAAGTTTGCTGGTTTGATGAAGCCATTGGTGGGATGCTTGTGGAAATGAATAGGGGGGAAAAGCAAGGGACCAGGAAAGCGGAATGTTGGTCCGTGTGATGTGATTGTTAGCAGAAATGTGTCAGCCCAAGCCCACCAACCCCAGAGCCCTTGGCCCCAGACAGGCTGTGGAGTTGTGAGTGAGGCATGAGGTATGGGGGACGACGCTGCTGAGCACTGTGCTCTAGTAAAGACCCTAGATACCTTATCAGCGGTGCCTTTAGTGGAACAAGCAAACAGGGGACATTCGGCCTACTGGATGACCATGTGTGGCCATTTCAGGTCCTAATAACAGCCTGACCAGCTTCAATACTAAATCTGTTTGCTCATTAGCGATGTAGATCGGCATCTTCATTTGTGTGAAGCTGCTTTGTTGAATAAAGCACGAATGGTGTACTGGATATCAATCGTGCACCAAAAAAAAACAACATTCATGTAGTCAATTATGTTTAAATGGCAGGTCTCTAGATTACAAATTCCAGATAATGACTTGATGACATAAAGAGGGCAGTATGATCCATAGTGTCTACTGAATTTGGAAAACGAAATTTTAATGACGTATGCAGAACATGCTCCACTGCAAGCGTTTTCTTCAAACATGGCTTTAATCTGTATGCAATTTCTATTCTCAAATGCATGCCTCATCTATTTATCCATGTTCATTAGGAGAAGAAAACCCAAAAACAATATCCAGATTGCACTCGTTCTCTCAGATATGCAATACACATGAGCGCTGAGTGCTGATGTTAACTTTAAAGTCAAATCCTGTAGCTCTCTACATTAGGAACATGTCTTTCATATATGGAAGATCTATTAAGTGCTGGGGTTTCTTCCTTTCACTGATGATTCAAAACAAGCTCAACATGTAGATTACTCTTGATTCTCAATAAAGCACACAGATATATGCACAAGCAAGCATATATATGAATACATGAGTGAGTAGTTCAACATTTTGCACAAGAGACATAACAGATTTCATGGAAACTGGACCGGTGGTGGGTTTCTTAAACCTGTTTTTCATTTGCCTCAGTGCTTAATTTTTCATGGAAGCAAATCTGGAAAGGCTAAAGTGTGCACCATCCAACTTACAACCAGCTGCCACCTTAACCCTCTCTTACTACACAAGCATGTGTGCTGCCTCATTATATCCACCAATGTGATTAGGCTTTACATACTGGTCTTGCAGCTAGTTGGAATTAGTAACATTTATTCCACCATGCATCCATGGTCATTCACAAAACTGTCACTTTTTATCTTTTTTTATTTTTTATTTCTCTCTCCAAATATGTGCATTCAGCCTTATTCCCTACCACAGTGACTCAGAGCCAAGTTTAGAGGATTTACTTTCATTCGTATTTAAGTTTCAGCAGTGTAATATGCTCAGAGTAATTGGACTGCAATCCTATGGTTGACATATATGACACAAAATGAAGTCGTGCTTTAATCATACACCCTGTAGCGTGTGTGTGTGTGTGTGTGTGTGTGTGTGTGTGTGTGTGTGTGTGTGTGTGTGTGTGTGTGTTCCCCGTTATTCATGAATTTTAAAATAGCGGCATCAAGTTCGAACATCTTTACGTAGTACTTTTTCTGTACACTCGTTTGTTTGTTTGTTTTTTGTTTGTTTCCAGTTTTCATAAAATAATAATAGAGTGTATGTATAGATAGATAGATAGATAGATAGATAGATAGATAGATAGATAGATAGATAGATAGATAGATAGATAGATAGATAGATAGATAGATAGATAGATAGATTTATTTCGTTAAAAACACAAAAATGGATTCCACCTTTTCTATTTTTCAGATGTTTTTTATTTCATAAATGAACGCGTTTTGCGGTGAACAGAATTTCAAA